>NW_028327178.1:56010909-56162424 GCF_987537825.1 Furipterus horrens | reverse complement strand
TTTAATTTTAGTATATATAGAGGTTTTCTAGCTATCTTTTTGTTAATGATTTCTAGTTTAATTCCATTATAGTCTGAGAACATACATTGCATGATTTCTATTCTTTGAAATTTGTTAAGGTGTACTCTGTGCCTCTTCCTGGCTGGTTTGGCTCAGTGGATTGAGCGTCGGCCTGCGAGCTAAGTGTCGCTGGTTCGATCTTCCAGTCAGGGCACATCAGAGAAGGAAAACTCTGACTCCAAAAAACCTCCGCTGCCTTGCGGCATACCTCTTCAGGGGAAAGGCTAAGGGAGTAAACCCCGACAGAAAATCCGGAGCCGAAGTCCCTAAGGCGGTTTGACGTTGTAGTCAACACCGGCAACTCCTGCGGCGCACCTGAAGCCAAGCTGTATTGACTCCGTCTTTCCCTTGGACCCTTCAGCTGCGAAGAGAGGGGGGATCTGCTGCATGGGCAACAGCAGACCCTCCATATCACCCTGCCCAGGCTCTGTAGCTTCAGCTTCACTGGAGAGGACACTCCAGCGTCATCGCAAGATGTCGATTCAACACGGGAGGAGACAGATACCGTGTCACTCCTGAGTCGGACTGCACAGCCATTCTCGGCGGTGCAGATAGACTCTTAAGAAGCTACACCATTGTCTCTCGAGACGGACGGCTGCCGACAACGACAACTCTGTGGCTCAGAATGTGATTTATTTTGTTGAATGCTGTGTATGCTTTAGTAGAATGTATATTGTGCTATTGCTCAATAGAGTATTCTAAAAATGTCAGTTAGATAAAGTTGATTAACATTGTTGTTTAGTTCAATTATATCCTTACTGATTTTATATTTATATGATCAAGTACTGACAGGGGTGTTAAATCTCCAGTCGTAATAGTACTATGACTTTCTCTCCTTTCAGTTCTGTCAGTTTTTGCCTCAGGTATTTTTTGATCCTCTCTTGTTAGCTGTATACATGTTTAGGGCTGTTATATTTTCTTTACATTATCATTACATTCTTATTGTGAAATACCCCTCTTTTTCACTGATAATTAAGGAATATCTGAAGCCTGCTTTGTCTGAAGCTAATATAGCTACTCTAGCGTTTTTTTAAAATTAGTGTTAATGTGGTATATCTTTCTCCATTCCTTGACTTATAACTTACTTGAGTCTTTATATTTAAAATGGGTGTTTTTTGGAGAACATATATATTTGGCCTTATTTTTTCTTAAATCCACTCTGACAGTCTGTCTTTTCATTGGCATATTTAAGCATTCACTTTTGAAGTTATTAGTACATTTTGGATTAATATCTGCTATGTTTGTAAATGCTTTTATTGTCGATGCCCCCCTCTTCAGCCATCCCTGATTTTAATTGAGAATTTTATAATATTATTCTTGTATTATTATTATTTATTAGTTATTTGCCATATGAACAACTGTACACCTACTTTTGTCCCACCCTGTACAAAACCTTCCCTATACAGCAAGAATATCATGAATAATTTCTGAAGTCTGATTCTGTCATGACTTAATTTTAACATAATAGATCTTGGAATCTGAGAGGTCAGAGAGCCTAAGAAAACACTACACACTGCAACCTTTGGACCAGTTAATTACCATAATAGTTTCCCTGAAGTTTATAATATACATTTTTATTTAATCTAAGTCCACCTTCAAATAACACTACAGTATTCCCTCACTTATTGCGGGTATTATGTTCCAGACCCCTCCCACTCCCGCGAAGTAGGAACCTTACATTTATTCTGCACTCTTAAACCTATGTAACTTTAACAACATATGTATACAGTACCGCAAAATCCCGCGATAGAGCGAAAAATCCGCGATAAATAATTAAATATAATATTTTTTAAAATCCTGCAATACAGTGAGGCTGCTATAAGTGAACCACAATATAGCGAGGGACTACTGTATTCTACTACATGTGCAAGTACCTTATCTTAGTTTTCTCAATTCCTCCCTCCTGTTACTTGTGACAGCACTTCCATTTTACTTATTCACATGCTGTTAATTACTTAATTCATTGTTACTATTATGACTCTAAGCAGTTATCTTTTAGATAGATTAAAAATAAAAAAGATTTTTATTTTGCCTTTATTGATTCCTTCTTTATGCAGAACCAAGTTTCTATATTCTTTCTTTCTTGAAGGGCTAGTCTATGGGCAGTGAATTCCCTCAATACCTTGGTTGTCTGATAAAGTTTTTATTTCTCTTCCACTTTTGATGGAGAATTTTGCTGGATATAGAATTCTAGTTTGATGGTTTTTCTTTAAACTTTAACCCTTTGAGTCCCAACATCGCTGTGAGCGACGCTGACAAATTTTCCCAAAAATGCCAGCATCGCTCCCAATGACTCTTTTCCTATGGCTATAAATGTAAATAGCAATGGAATAATTCATATTTTATTTTATGTTTTGTTCTCTTTTTTTGTACCTCAGGTATATTGATATAACTTTTATCTCATGTTGATCCAAATTTTGACTTATTATGCTTGTTCAAATACTGACATATTAATTCTAATTTTTACTTACATTTTAAACGGTCCTTTTGATTTCATTTATCTTTGCAGTAATTGTCGAAACTATGCCGTGTGCGTGATAAGGAAGCTTTTGCTAATCGGCATTTTCATTGCTTCACGGTATAGTGTTAGCATTTTTTCCAGTGTCTCAGCAGAGTAGGTTTATTGCTCTTGCGAGGGAAACACAGAGAGTCCTTGAGACATTTGACCCCCTCACTTGGAGAGATAAGGACCTGATATCCTCTGGCAATGAGTCAGCCTTTGGGAATGAGGGGAACATTGTTTACTGTGGAAATGCGAAGTGTTGCATTGGCTCTCAGGGTATCCCTCTAGTAGGTTGTAAACACAACAAAGGTTAGTCTTTCTCTGCGTAGGAGCAGATTCAGATGTCACCACTGCCTGATGGTGTTTGCAATAAATGTGCACTTTCTTCTGCTTTGAATAAAAAGCATGAAAGTTGGTATCCTCTGGGTGAAGCGATATTCTTATCATACTAGAGTGGATCATTCTTTTGTGCTGCAAGAGCAAGACTACTTTCAAGAGTCATAGATGAAGAAAAGGATTCAGTTGAACTTTAGCCAGGGAGTGATCTTATATGATTCTTATGGCCACTATTCATTCATTTTGTGCCCGTGCTTTTTTATATTGGAAAGACATTTACAGAAAAACAGAAAATGAGTGCCCCAATGAAGAGAAAGGAAACTTTGCATGAAAAAGAAATTTCTAAATTGATCAACGATGAATCGAGTGACAGCGATTTTGTCAAAAGTGATCTTGAAAGCAGTGCATCTGAAGATGAAGTAAGTGAAGATGAAACTAAGCATCTTCTGAAAGTGATGCTAGTGAAAGCTGTTGGGCTGAGAGGGATGCAGATGGGCAGGACACAACACAACTTGAAGATCAGTTTGCAGAGCTTCCAGGTTTGAAGCATGCCCCACCAGCTGATTCTAAGCCAAGCTTATTTTCATCTCTTCTTCACTGAAGTGCTGCTGAAGCTGATGGTCACTGAAACCAACAGATATGCACAACAAGTACCTTCAGTCACACAAAACCTTATCCCCTAATTCTAGAGTGAGTTCTTGGAAACCAACAGCAGTTGCAGAAATAAAAGCTTTTATAGCTTGTATACTGAACATGGGCATAGTTACTAAACCAAGCATCTTTGTCAATTCCTTGGTTCCAGCATATGTTCTCCCGTAACCGATTTCAGTTATTGCTGAGGTTTTTTCATCTTGTATACAATTCCAAAATCCCTCCTCCTGATGATCCATCTTATGACGCATATGCTAAATTTCAGCCAATAGTTGATCATGCCAATTGTATCTTCCGGAATTACTATACTCCCCACCAACAATTGTGCATTGCTGAGAGTTTGGTTGGTACCAAACGTCACAGCAGATTATTCCAGTACTTGCCAAATAAACACCATCGCCGCTGGGAGTAAAATTTTGGATGATGTGTGATGCAGTCTCAAAGTACTGTCTTGTATTCTATGCTTACCTTGGAGCAAAAAGTAATACAGACAAAGATGATGTGAAAAACATGATTTGGCCTATACTGTAGTAACTAAATTGCTTACCGTAGGAAATTATACGAATAAAAGTTACCACATCTTTTGAGACAGTTTTTTTAGTTTGATTCCCCTGGCTAGGTACCTCTACTCAGTAGGGACATACATTACAGGAACACTTAATAGGAATCGAAAATTTCTCCCTCACCAGATTCTACAAAAGTTCAATGTGTGAGAGTTAAGATTTTTTAGAAATGCCTTCCCTGGGTTTAGGGAAAAGAAATCTCAAAGAAAGTAGGTATTGCTCTTTTGCTCTTATTCAGGTCCAACAGTGTCGAACATAGCATCAAAAAGAAATATGACACCAATTTCCAAGCCAGACATCATATTGGAATACAGCCAATACATGGCTGATATGATGCTTTATGTGTATTTGGATGAAAGAAGAATACTAAAGTATTGAAAGAAGGTTGTGTTCAATGTATTATCAAGAATACTGCTGCATACATGCATTCTTTATAAGGAAAATTTTTTAGGTGAGAACAAACCAATGTCTCGATTGAACTTCAACACCTCCATAATAGAAGAGCTTGCCAGAGAATGGCATGAGGTTAGAGACACTGTTAACAAATCCAGCAATGAAGAAAATGCACCAGGTCCCTCTCACGTATATGGCATAAAGATGCTTCCAGAAAGAAAGCTAAGATTGTCTAAGGAATGCTTAACACTGGAAAGAAAAATCAGGTCGAGAACAGTATGTGTGAAATGTGACAAAGGGGTGCACCCAAGATGCATCAATAGCTGCAAATGTTAGTATATAAATGTTTTAATAATACTGTATTATTTTTGCATTTCGTTTTTGTTTATTTAACTTTTTCACTGTTGATATCTATTGATATATGTCTCTAGTGTGAATGCCATTGTGTGTTCATTTTTTTGTACGTTATGAAATTTTTTTCCAAAAATTTATGCAATATTTGGCATATTTCTTGCTTGTTTCCATGTTGCTTTGTGTATTTTCAAATTATAATCGCAAGTTTTATATTATGCCATATATTATTCTTCAAAAGCCATATTTTTCTAAAATAATTGTTATAATAAAATAATTTTAATGCAATAATTTTTTTTTTGCTAAATTGCAGCAAAGAACGCTGCTTACAAAAGAAGAGTGTATTTACTATATGTCATGGAATTTTCAGCAAATTATTATGAATAATAATTTTTTATAGACATTTTTCATAAACTCTGCATTTCTCAGTGAAATAACCTGGCATTTCTAACACGAATTTTAGCAATTACGCATGGCACTCAAAGGGTTAAATAATCACTTCATTCTTTTTATTGCATAGTTTCTGATAAGAAATTGTTTCTAACTTTTATTCTCGTTCTCCTATATGTAAGGTATTTTTCCCCCTCTAGCTTCTTTCAAGATTTTCTTTTTTTTTTTTTTTTTGTTCTTGTTGTTGTTTTTTGGAGCTTGAATGTGATATGCCTAGATATGGATTTTAGATATTTATCCTGCTTGGTGTTTTATGAGCTTCCTGGACCTGTGGTTTGGTATTTGTTAGGAATATTGGAAAATCCTCAAACTTCATATTACTTCAAATATGTCTTCTGCTTCTTCACCTTCTGGCATTCCTATTACATGTATGTTATACATTTTGAAATTGTCCCATGGTGATTGGATATTTTGTTCTGTTTTGGAAGGACAGGGTGTCTTTTTTTCCTCTTTGCATCTCAGTTTGGGACATTTCTGTTGACCTCCCTTCAGGCTCACTGATTTCTTTCTTTGGCTGTGTCAAGTCTGAGTCTGCTATGAATCCATTGAAGATGTTCTTCATTTCCATTACAGTGTTTTTGTTTTGTAGCTAGTATTTCTTTCTGATTCTTTCTCAGAATTTACATACATGGTGGGGAAAAAGTGGGTTTACAGTTGTTCGTTTGGAAAATAATATAATAGTTAATATAAGAATAAACTGTAAAGGTAGTATGTAAACTTTTAGCTCCACCCTATATTAATCATAGTTATTTTAAATTCCCTTAAAAAAGTATTAATTTGTATATCTAGTGCCTAAAACTTCCCAAGCTGAAGATGCTACGTTGATTTATGAAGTCATTTATTAGAGATAAAATCAGTCTTTTAAAAAGTTATCAGCATTCACTGAACTGGATTTGCACTAGTCCCTGTAACTACCAGAAATCACAATACACTCCTTGCCCTCCAGAAACAGTCCACGGTTGTGGGGGGAATCCCAAATCCCAATATCTGATAACTTTTCAGTGGAGAAATTATTGCCTGTGCTGTGACTTGCAGGAAAAAGGCAGTTAGATGAAGTAGGATCATCATATATAGAGAATTAGTCCACTTTATGATTTTTGTTTTTAATTAAGTTTTCTGTGGCTCTGCCTCATGGGCTGGAGGAGGTAGAGGCAAACCAGATGGCTCTATTCCTCTCTTTCCTGCTTGAAACTGAGCAACTTTTCTTTATATTTTGTTGAACTTCCAAATAAGATTTTGTTTAACAAATGTGGTATTTGAATTCACACACTAGAGAACCAAATCTGTCTATTAAAATTTGTTATTCTGCCCTGGTTGGTGTGGCTTGGGTTGCCAGTTAGATTCCCTGTCAGGGCACATGCCTGGGTTGCGGGCTGGGTCCCTGGTTGGGGCTTGTGAGAAGCAACCACGCATTGATGTTTCTATCCCTCTCTTCCTCCCTTCCTTACCCTCTTTCTAAAAATAAATAAAATAAAATAAAAAAACTTCTGTTATTCCACCTTTCTAATTTTTTAGTCATTTCTTTATTTCTTTTATAAGAATTGAGTATAAATAGTTACTTCCCTGTACACCGAGTTGTATTTCTAGGGCTGTTCGAATGTGTGAGGAACAGAAACATGCTCATATAATCTTGAGCAGCATGAGTTTGGTAAGGGTATAGATGGAAGAAAGAAATATCATGAGATCTAATTCATTTGGTCTAATGGAACTGGAATTTCAGGATATAGCTCCCCCAGAATTCCAACAGCACTCCAATATTTGTGTTTTCTCATGGGTATTTGTGCCTATCCATTCTACCCTCTTCTCTGTTCCTTTAATTTAGCATCTTTTTGGTGGTTTTTGGTTATCACTGCTTCCTTATTCCTTTATTATTGATCATTGTGTCTTTACTTCTCTCTGACTCAGGACTGCTACATGAGAGGCTCCTAACTTTTATTTTATCCTCACAACAACCGCATGAAGTAGGTACTTAGATTAACTGCATATTACAAATTGGAAACCAAGACACAGGGGGAGGCTAATGAACTGGTCCAAAGGTTACAGTTTATAGGGTTTTCTGAGGCTATCTAACCTCTCAGATTCCAAGATCTATAGTGTTAAAATTAAGTCATGACAGAATCAGACTTTAGAGATTATTCATGATCTTGCCGTATAGGGAAGGTTTTGTACAAGGTGGGACAAAAATAGATGTACAGTTGTTCATATGGCAAATAACAAATAATAATACAAGAATAAACTTTGTGTTATTGTACTCACAACTGTACACCTACTTTTGCCCCACCCTATACTTAGAATTAGGCACCATTAATGAACTACTTACAGTGTTAAAGGCTTTAATGACATAATTCTAAAATATGCAAGGATAGCCACAGCAGCAGTGTAATCTTTACTTCACTTGGGTCCAGTGATGTATTTCATCATCTATTTCCATAACTTGAATGTATAAGCAATTCAGAGGTATGAAAACTTCATGTTGCTGGGGCAGGAAAACAGCAGCTAACTTTTCAGTAAGAAATAAGCTAAGTCTCATGATTTTAAAATTTATTACTGAAGTTACTGTATTTCATTGGAAGAAATTTAAGGTTAAGTTGTTCATCACTCCATGATCTCCAGTTGTATCAGAAAAATTGTAGGGACCTGTTAGTTCACAACTTCTTCAGGTCCGCTCTTCTACCTGTCCAGATGTTGTTGGTTTGATCTGGCTAGTGTTTATGGGGAATGGTACCTCCATCACTGATCAGGAACCAAAAACTTTAATCTTTTGACTGTAAAGACTAGTAAAATCCAGAAGTGGAAGCTACCTGTTAGCTGAGGCCATTGTAATCATGCCGTAGCTGTGAGACAAGATAATTCCTACCTTGCTTTGGTTATTGTTATTCTTGAAGCCTATTCATTCCAGTGTATTTATGAAACTACTTGGTTTGTACCTGCTCTGTACTTACTTGGACTCGTGTGAAGTAGGTTCGTTCCTTGAAATCTAATGAGTATCCCATCGGTACTGTGACTGATTATCTTTGGAAGTTGAGAGCTTCACTGTCAAATGTGGTAGCCATTACCCCCATATATTGCCATTTTAATTTAAATAGTTCAATTTTAATTTAATTTTAGTTTTTAATTTAAAATTTAAGACTTAATTTCTTGGGCCCTGTGTTTTCTTAGGGAGCTTTTATCATGTTTCTTGGTTTACTCAAAACTGGCATTATCACTTCTAAATGTGAACATTTAGCTTAGTGACAGCATAGGCCTGGGATCAAACTAGGTTTGAACCTCAGCTTCTCCACTCACCAGTTGAGTGACATTGGGCAAATTATTTACTCTCTCTTTGCTTCAGTGTCTTCAAATATAAAATGTTGACAATAGTCTCTCCTCCATAGGGTTGCCATGAGAATAATGTGAGTTAATACATCTAAAGTGTTTACAAAGCACATGTCACCTAGTAGGGGACTCAAAAAATCTTATTATGATGATGATGATGGAGGATACCATTGCTACCATGCTGCCGCTGGCACTGAAGCAGTTTGCTGCACCTAGAAAAACGATCCCCACATTCATATTGTCAGTTTGATCTGGCTTCAGGAGATCCTGGTTTATTAGGTCTGCTTGGAGACCAGTAATCTGTATTTTGAAACCACCTCCACTCCCCTGCAACATCTCTGCCTCTCTATGATTGTGATGCTCAGCCCATTTGGAAGCCACTAGCCCAGAGGTTTCTCAGGGAACAAAGGTATATCATAGCCCAAGAGGTAATACAGGGATGACCTTGGAGACATTATGCTAAGTGAAGCCAGTCACACAGGATCACATACTATGATTCCATTTGTATGAAATGTACCGAACAGACAAGCAGACAGAAAGTAGATTAGTGGTTGCCTGGATCTGGTAGGGTCAGGGAATAGTGAATATGGGTTTTTTGGGGGGGGTTGATGAAAATGTTCCAAACTTAGATCATGGTGACAGTTGCACAACTGAATATACTAAAAATCATTGAATTGTACACCTTAAATGAGCAAATTGAATAGAATGTGGTAAAGATGTTCTTAAATATAGGCAATAAGTGGAGAGGATAAAAATGAATTTTGCAAATAGGAGGGTGTAGCTGGGGAAACCAGGAGAAAGGGTGCAAACTGGAAGCTTGGAAAGAGGCTTTAGTTGTTTTTAAATCCCTTTTCTTTATTTTATTCACACATACAAATGCATAATAATCTAGTTACATGAAAGTTAGACTTCTGGGAGCTTCAACTCCTGGAAAGCTGTCCTGTAAAGGAAATAGCTTTAAAAAGAAAAAAAGTGTTTTGAGGTCAGAAAACACATGCACTAAAGCCACATATAGGAATCATTTAAAAATAATATTGCTATACAAAAGCCTCAAAATAAATTAGCTAAAATAGAGACCAAAAATTCATAATAAAATGTGAAAAAGGAATTTTTATGTGAAAAATGAAGCTAAACTTTATATTTGAAAGGTTTTAGGTTATAATTCCAACTGAGCTAAGTTTTAGGATAAAAAACCAGTTGGTGTTATTTACATGGCGTAGCCATAGGACAGATTTATAGATATAAATAAAGATGTAATAAACATTGTAGAAGAGTACAATAATATATCCTTTACTCAGCGTTTGACTTTCAGAACAAATAAGTCAGTTTTGTAAAAATAATTAAGGGTTTAATCATTTTTCTCTATGGCCTTAGTCATTTAATATTTAAGTAATTCTTTATTTGAGGCACCTGTCTATGTTCCGGTAACTTTTCTCTTTGATTACTAAATAGTCCAGTGCTTTAGATTGTTACTTGATGCTGACTTTGCTTTTCTTGTAGCAATTTCCAGTATCACCTTTAAAGGCTTCCTGGGAACCGGTTGTTTGTTTTTGTTTTGTTTTTTTTTGAGAGATTTCCTTTCAAAACTCATTTTCATTCTGTTGTTGGATTATTTGTGAGAACCATCTAGGAGCTGATGTTAATGATTAATTGAGAGGGATGAATCAAGGAATTAATTTCATAGGGGAATAATTCACTAGTGGATGTTTTTATATGATGATAGTCAGCTTTGCACCCATATAACAAATATTCATGTAAAATGGAGTGGAGTAGCTGTATGTATTGGAGTGCTGATCTACTGGGGTGCTAACTCAAGTCTCGCTGACTCTTATTTTCTATACAGTTTAAAAAGTAAGATTATCTTATCAATGTATTAAAATAGTAAGTTAGGTGTGGGATGGGGGTGGAGATTGGGGGTCAGGTGGCACTACCTGATGCTGAGAGAAGGGAATTGATTTGCTATATATTGTAGTAATACATACATAATTCTGTTTTACCAGAGGGGAAACTTATATCTAAAGAGGCCAAGTAATTTGCTCAAAATAATACTACTATTAACTCAGTTGGGTGCATCTTATTCCAAAGTCCATGTTCTTTTAAAATTACATTATAACTGTTTCTGACAAAAAGTCATAGATATCTGCAAAAGGCCATCTCTTTTCTCACTAACCAATAACATGTGATTTAGTTTTAATATAATTTAGCCTAAAGGCATTATAGAATAAGTGATATGTTATCAACTATTTATCAGAACTTAACATTGTAATAACTAACACTGATATGATGCTTGTTAGTTTATAAAAGCACTTTTACATCAGAAATTTCATATAAGTCCTATAACAACCTGTGGTGTAATCATCATTTTACTAGTGAACTTGGACTTGGTGTCTAAAAAGGAAGGAATTACATGAAGTATGTCCCCACAGCATTAGGGCCCAGGTCTTTTGCTTCCAGATCTCAACTTTTTTCCGTTATACTACACTGCTTCCTTGTAGAGTAACAGAGTCCTACAAATATCCATTTTGTCATAATAAAATAGCTTCAAAACATTACACTCCATGATGTCTTTTAGAGTGTTTATCATATTTAAATAATGTGCTTTTATGAGATTTTAAAATTGTGTTTTGTTACAACTATATACCTTAACATTAATTTTGTGGATTTGGTAACAGTGTCTATCCTTTTACTTCCTAATAATTGATGATTTACTCTTAAGTGGATTAGTTTAAAATGGAAATCTATATAATCTATTTTTTAAATCTGTTCTCTATAGAAGCTGAAATCCATCCTCTGTCACCATTCTTCAAAATGCAATGGAACGTACCAAGGACTGTGTTCCGACTGACACATGGGACATGCATGGAAGCACATACAGCTGGTCTTTTTGGACACTGTCAATATATAAAGGGACCATTACTTTTGTATAGAGCTGAATCCAGAGTAGTTTTGGAACAGGGTCCTCAAAAACAATGGCTACACTTATCTGCTGCCCACTGCACCGCAAAGGAAAGGAAGCCATTTGATGCTTATGCACCCCAATGGGGCTTTTCTCACCATAAACAATGGCAGCAAGGTATTTTCTCCAAGAGGGTTCTGTCATCCAGTGCCACATCTCCAGGACCTCCTTCAGAAAAAAAGGAAGAACCTGATCCTTTACAAGACAAATCTATTAGTCTTTATCAACGATTTAAGAAAACATTTAGACAATATGGAAAAGTTTTGATTCCAGTGCATCTAGTAACTTCTGGTGTTTGGTTTGGAACATTTTATTATGCAGCCATAAAGTAAGTTTTTGCTTGGTTGAGCACCTTTCCCTGTTATATCAGAATGTTTATCTTCTTAATAGTACTAGTGAAAACCTTAGTTTTTTAAATGCTTTTAATGTCTTCAATTGATAGAAAATGACTACTTTTCATAACTTTTTCACATTTTAATAATAATAATAGCTAACATTTACTTTCTGTGCACATGAAGCATTGCTAAATTTTAACTGTAGTATCTCATTTAATCCTCACAGCAATCATATGAAGCAGGTAGTGCAATTATTTTCATTTTATTAGGAAACAGATTAAGTCAAAATAACTTAGCTTTTTCCAGAAAACTCACAGTCTGATTTCAAAACTTATGCTCTCGCTGTGCATATCCTATCAACATTCAGGATAGCACAGAAATAAAATCATTTCAGAAATTTGGCAGTATCATGTGTTCTTTACTCGAGTATTTTGTAAAGTGTCCATAAATGTAAGAAGATATCTGTTTGTTTGTTTTTTTTATGTGTATGACTTAAGTGGAAAATTAGTAAAATAATTTTGCCAAAGCCTGGCTAATTCCTGTTGTAGACACAAAATAGAACAAAATAGTACAAATTGCAGTCTTACTCATGTCTGATAAATGTCAATGCTATATCTTTTATTGTGATCAGAAGTTAATTTGTTGTACACTTAATATTTTATTAAGAGGTACATCTTATGTTAGGTGTTCTTACCAAAATAAAATAAACTTTTTTAAAAGTTAATTTTGTAGGCTTATCCTCCCAATATTGTAAAACATGGAATTTCTTTTCTAGTTAAATACCATTCCTTTCTTTTCAGGTAAATTATATTATTCACACTATTTTTTAGTAGGGATACAGATAGAAACAGCTTCCCAATGACTTTCAGTTTGTTTCTGCCTCTTGCAGAACCAAGCAGGTATCAATCTGTGCCTGTTCCTTTGAACCTGTGTAGGCTTTTCTTGTACTCATCTGAATTTGACCAACCCCAGCGAGCTCATTGTCATGAGGGCAATGAGACAGCAAAGTGCAGATCACTTTGACATTTTAGTAAACTCTCCCTTAATGGGATTGCAATTATTTTATACTTCCCAATAGTACACTGTCAGCGTTTAGTTGTATTTACTAACTTGATATTAAGATATTAATAAAATATT
Organism: Furipterus horrens; assembly: GCF_987537825.1. Taxonomy (NCBI): domain Eukaryota; kingdom Metazoa; phylum Chordata; class Mammalia; order Chiroptera; family Furipteridae; genus Furipterus; species Furipterus horrens. The sequence continues at coordinate 56,149,374 of NW_028327178.1, read as the reverse complement.
TATTTATTGTTTTTCTATTACAGTTGTCCCACTTTTCCCCCCATTGCTCCCCCAACCCAGCCCACCCTTTCTCCCCCAGTCATTCCCCAACCTGTTTTCTATGTCCATGGGCCATATATACTAGTTCCTTAACTAGACCCTTCCCTTTCCTTTTTTAACTCATTGCTCTCCCTCCTTCCCTCCTCCCTGGTAACTTTTAGTCTGCTCCTTGTTTACATGCCTCTGGTTCAATTTTGCTCTTGTTTGTGCTGTTCATTAGTTTCCTGTATTAAATGATATCATATGATATTTGTTTTTCGTTGCAGGGCTTATTTTGCTAAGCATAATTCTCTCGAGTTCCATCCATGTTGTCACAAATGGTAGGAGTTCCTTCTTTCTTTCTGCCACATAACATTCCATTGTAATAATGTACCACAGTTTTTTGATCCACTCATCTACAGATGGGCACTTAGGTTATTTCTAGCACTTGGCTATTACAAATAGCGCTGCTATGAAAATAGAGGTGCATAGGTTTTTTTGATTGCGTATTTCAAGATTCTTCAGGTATAATCCTAGCAATGGAATTGCTGGTTCAAAAGGCAGCTCCATTTTTAGTTTTTTGAGGAAATGTCATACTGTTTTCCATAGTGGCTACACCAGTCTGCATTCCCGCCAACAGCGCAGTAGGGTTCCGTTTTCTCCGCATCCTCACCAGCACTTGTTTGTTGATTTGTTGATGATGGCCTTTCTGACCAGTGTGAAGTAGTATCTCACTGTGGTTTTTATTTGCATCTCTCTGATGGCTAGTGATGTTGAACATTCTTTCACACACCTATGGACCGGACCCTCTGTATGTCCTCTTTAGAGAAGTGTTTGTTCAGATCCTTGCCTATTTTCTAATTGGGTTGTCTGTTTTCTTGGTGTTGCGATGAATAAGTTCTTTATATATTTGGAGATAAATCCCTTGTCTGAGGTATCATTGGCAAATATGTTTTCCCATGTGGTTGGTTCCCTTTTCATCTTGCTGATGTTTTCTTTTGCTGAGCAGAAACTCTTTAGTTTGGTGTAGTCCCATTTGTTTATTCTTTCATTTATTTTTCTTGATGTAGGAGATATATTGGTGAAAATATTGCTACGTGTGATATCCGAAATCATCCTGACTATGTTTTCCTCTAGGACTTTTATGGTGTCACAGCTTACATTTAACTCTTTAATCCATCTTGAGTTTATTCTGGTCTGTGGTGTAAGTTGGTGGTCTAGTTCCATTTTTTTGCACATCCCTGTCCAGTTCTACCAGCACCATTTGTTGAAGAGGCTCTTTTCACTTCATTTTATGCTCCTTTCCCCTTTGTCAAATATTAATTAACCATAGAGACCTGGGTTTATTTCTGGGCTCTCTAGTCTATTCCATTGATCTATATGTCTGTTCTTAAGCCTCTACAAGACTGTTTTGATTACAGTGGCTTTATAGTATAGTTTGACATCAAGTATTGTGATTTCTCCTACCATGTTATTCTGTCTCAAGATTGCTGTGGCTATTTGGGGTCTTTTTTGGTTCCATATAAATTTTTGAAGTATTTGTTCTAGATCTGTGAAATATGTCACTGGTATTGTAATAGGGATTGTGTTGAATCTATAAATTGATTTGGGTAGTATGGGCATTTTAATGATGTTGATTCTTCCCATTCGTGAACATGGTATATCCTTCCATTTATTTGTATCTTCCTTAATTTTTTTCTTCAGTGTTACAGTTTTCTGAGTACAGGTCTCTTACCTCCTTGGTTAAGTTTATTCCTAGGTACTCTATTTTTTTGTTGCTATAGTAAATGGGATTTTTTTTTTCTAGTTTCTATCCCTGTTTTTTTTTTTTTTCGTGTGTGTGTGTGGTGTACAGAAATGTCCTCAATTTCTGCATATTGACGTTTTACCCTGCTAATTTGTCAAATTCACTAATTACGTCGAATAGTTTCTTAGTGGAGTCTATAGGGTTTTCTATGTATACTATCATGTCATCTGCAAATAATGACAATTTTACTTCCTGTTTTCCAATTTGGATGCCTTTCATTTCTTTTCCTTGTCTGATTGCTGTGGCTAGAACTTCCAAGACTATGTTGAATAGGAGTGGAGAGAGTGGACATCCATGTCTTGTTCCTGATCTCAGGGGGAATGCTTTCAGTTTTTGCCCATTGAGTATGATGTTGGCTTCAGGTTTCTCATATATGGCCTTTATTATGTTGAGGTATGTTCCTTCTATTCCCATTTTGCTGAGTGTTTTCATCATAAATGGGTGTTGTACTTTATCAAATGCTTTTTCAACATCTATTGATATAACCATGTGATATTTATCTTTCATTTTGTTTATGTGGTGTATTACATTTATTGATTTACAAACATTTAACCATCCTTGCATCCCTGGGATGAATCCCACTTGATTGTGGTGTATGGTCTTTTTAATGTGTTGCTGAATCTAGTTTGCCAATATTTTGTTGAGGATTTTAGCGTCTGTGTTCATCAGTGATATTGGCCTGTAGTTTTCTTTCTTTGTTGTGTCTTGACCTCGTTTTGGAATTAGGGTAATACTGGCTTCATAGAAAGAGTTTAGGGGTCTTCCCTCTTCATGGATATTTTGGAATAGTTTGAGAAGAATAGGAGTTAGTTCTTCCCTAAATGTTTTGTAAAATTCACCTGTGAAGCCATCTGGTCCAGGGCTTTTGTATGCTGTGAGGTTTTTGATTACTGCTTCAATTTCACTAGTAGTTATCCATCTATGAATAGCTTTCTGCTTCTTGATTTGATTTTAGAAGCTTATGTTTCCAGAAATTTGTCCATTTCATCTAGGTTGTCATATTTCTTGCCATACAATTGTTTGAGGTAATTCTTATAATCCTTTGTATTTCTGTGTTAGTAGTTGTTATTTCTCCTCTTTTGTTTCTGATGGTTTTTTTATTTGGGTCCTCTCTTCTTATTTTTCTAGATGAGCCTTGATAAAGGCTTGTCAGTGTTGTATATCTTTTCAAAGAACCAGCTCCTGGTTTTATTGATCTTTTGAATTGTTTCTTTAGTTTCTATGTCATTTAATTTTGCTCTGATCTTGATGATTTCCTTCCTTCCACATGCTCTGGGCTTTGTTGTTGTTCCTCTAGTTCTTGTAGCTGTTAGGTTAGATTTTTTATTTGAGATTCTTCTATCCTTTTTTGGTATGCCTGTACTGCTATGAACTTTCCTCTCAGCACTGCTTTTGCTGTGTTTGATAGATTTGGGGCTGTTGTTTGTTCATTATCATTTGTTTCCAGAAACTTTTTGAGTTCTTCCTTCATATCATTGTTAACCCATTCATTTTTAATAGCATGTTATTCATTCTCCATGAGTTTAAATGTCTTTGAGTTTTTTCCTTGAGGTTGATTTCCAGTTTCAAGTCATTGTGGTTGAGAAGATGCTTGATATAATTTCAATTTTCTTGAATTCGTTGAGGCTTCTTTTGTGTTTCACCATGTGATCTATCTTTGAAAATATTCCATGTGTATTTGAAAAAAATGTATATTTTGCTTCTTTGAGGTAAAAAGTTATATATATATTAATTAAGTCCACTTGATCTAGAGTGTTGTTCAATGCCTGTGTTTCATGCTTTGACGATCTGTCTGTTGTTGACAATGGGGTGTTAAATTCCCCTACTATGAGTGTTTGCTGTCAATATCTTTCTTGAAGTCCTTCAAGATTTTCCTTATATTTTTGAGTGCTCCTGTGGTAAGTGCGTATATGTTTACCAAGGTATATCTTCTTGATAGATTTTTCCCTTAAGTATTATGAAATGTCCTTCTTTGTCTCATTTTATGGCCTTTGCTGTGAAATGTTTTGTCTGATATAAGTATTGCTACCTCAGCTTTTTTTTTAATGTACATTTTCTTGGAATACTTTTTCCCATCCCTTCACTTTCAATCTGTGTATATCTTTTGTTTGAGATGTGTCTCTTGGTAGACAGTATATATGTGGATCCTGTTTTCGTATCCATTACGCTACCCTATGTCTTTTGATTGGTGCATTTAATCTATTTACATTTAAGGGTGTTCTTGATAGGTATTTATTCATTTCCCTTTGTACCTGTGTTCCTCTCCTGCTCTCTTTTTCTTCTTTTTCTTCAAGAATTCCCTTTAGCATCTCTTGCAATGCTGGTTTGGTGGAGATGTATTCTTTTACTCCTCCTTTGTCTGGGGAACTCTTTATTTCTCCTTCAATTTTGAAAGAGAGCCTTGCTGTGTAGAGTAGTCTTGGTTGTAGGCCTTTGTTTTTCATTGCTTGAAATATTTTTTGCCATTCCCTTCTGGCTAGTAGTGTTTCTGTTGAGAAATCAACTGATAGCCTTATCAGAGCTCCCTTGTATGTTATTTTCTGTTTTGCTGCCTTTAGGATTCTCTCTTTGTCCTGGAATGTTGCCATTTTAATTATGATGTGCCTTGGAGTGGGCCTTTAGGGTTCATCTTCATTGAGACCCTCTGTGCTTCCTGTACTTGTGAGACTTTTTCTCTCCTCATGTTCGGGAACTTTTCTGTAATTACTTTTCAATCATGTTTTCTATCCCTTGCTCCTCTTCTTATCCTTCTGGTATCCCTATGATACAGATATTGTTGTGTTTCTTGTTGTCCTGCAGCTCTCTTAAACCCTCTTCATTCTTTCTTGTCTTTTTTGATTTTGTTGCACTGGTAATTTTTTTCTACATTGTCCTCTAGCTCACTGATCCGATCCTCTGCTTCATTTACCCTGCTTTTTATTCCTTCTATTGTTTTTCAGTTCAGAAATTGTATTCTTCATTTCTTCTTGGCTCTTATTGACATGTTCTATGTCCTTTTTCATACTGGTGTAGTTCTTAGTAAGTTCCTTGTAGCTTCCCTGGAGTTCTTTGTAGTTTCCCTGGAGTTCATTGTAGTTCCTCTGGAGTTTGTTATAGTTTTCTCTGAGTTTGTTGGATTCATTATGGTTCCTCATTACCATTGTTTTGAATTCTGTGTCTGATAGTTTGCTTACCTCTATTTTTCTATCCCTCCTTCTGGAATTCTTTTTTTTTGTTGGGTTGTTATTTCTTCTTCTCTCCATTTTAGGTGGCTCTTCTTGTTGTTTCTGTTCTTAGATTGACCTGCTTTTGTTTCCTGACTTTGTGGTATGACCTTCTTGTATACCTTTGTTGAGCTCCTGCCTCCTGCTGATGCTCTTGGTGGGGAGTAATCTGCTTAAGAGATTTCTCCCATAACACTGGAGATGATTTGCACTGGGATTTACAGTAGTCTGCTGCTCTCCCTGCTCTTTGTCCAGAGCCAGCACCCAAAACTTTTACAGAGTCCCTCTAGTTCACTTCACCCATTTTGGCCTTAGCCAGGGGCGCGTGCACTCCCTTGTGCAGGCCAGGAGTGTGCAGGTCGTAGGTGGACCGGTTGCCCAACTGGATGAGCGTGTGGCCAGCTTTTCTTTGCACTGGCCCAGGGGTGACAGTGGGCCACCTGGTTGCGCGCAGGGTTGGGCGAACTGTGGGCGCTTCTGCGCGCCCGTCCCTGGCGGGCCATCAGTGGGCCAGTTGTGCACTGGGGCCAGCGGACTGGGGCACTCCAGTGCGGGTGCACACCACTGTGTTCTTCAAGTATCTCTCCCCACCCTTAGCCTTTCCTCCCTGGTCTGAAAAGATCAATCAAAAGAAAAAGCAAGTAAACAAACACACACACACCCAAAATTTAAAAAACCACACTGCTCCTTGCCTCTCATAGCCAGATGGCACCTGGCCCACTCCTGACTCTGCCAGTGGGCAGAGCTTCGCTCTCCATCCCTGACTCCTCTCAGGGGAAACCTAGGGGCACTAAAATATCTTTGTGCACTGCCAGCGCAGCTCAGGGAGCCAAGCTAGCCAGAACTCATGTCTCGCCCCTTTGTCCTCTGCGATCCTCACCAGACAAGTCGCTCCAAGATGGTCTCCTCTGCTGCCAGCAGTACCAAGGCTCAACTCCTGCCAGTATCCAGATGTTAACTGAGATGCTCTGTCCACAATTAGTCTAAACTACAGACAGGTCTCGGAAACAAGCAAGTGCAGCCTCCCCTTACTCCTCCGCCATTTTAGTCCCTCCTCCATATGATAGTTTTGTATGTGAAGCTCACTCCTTGGATAAAGCTTATTGTTTACTAAATTAAAATATGATGGGCCCTGGTCAGTGGCTTGAGTTGGTTGGAGCATCGTCCTGTGCACCAAAAGGTTGTGGGTTTGATCCCCAGTTAGGATACATACCTAGTTTGCGGGTTTGATCCCTGCTCGTCGTGCATACAGGAGGCAACTGATCGATGTTGTTCTGTCACATCAATGTTTCTCTTTCTCTTTCTCTCTTTCTTCCTGTCTCTCTGAAATCAGTAAAACATATCCTTCGATGAGGACTTAAAAAAAAAAAAGATGCAACAAAAAGACAATAGAATTAAAATTGTACTTATTCTTGGGAAACACAGGATTAGAGATATTTCTTTAGAAAACTTCTTTAAGGAATTTTTTTAACCTTGTATAATTGATGCTGTTCTTTTTCTCTGCATATCTTTTACTTAATTATATCTTCATTATATATTCTTTGAGAATTTTTTTTTCTTCCCAGATGGTCCTTATATGTACACTTCATGGAATTGTCTCTTTAAAAATGACATTTTCTGGACATGTATGATTTTTATAGAACTTTTCAAATCTTCCCTTAGTTGATTAGCAGAGCATAAAATTGTATACCATTTTGCATAAAAGTTATAGACATTCAGTTTTTATACTTAATTAATGTCTTTTTATATACTAAATTTTCTTTTTTGAGCCATTGAGGGTATTTCTGATGTAGTAGTGTGGAAGATGACATGATAATACTTGTTTCTTCTGTCTTCCTTATGCTGCCCTTAATAAGCATTCAGTCTCCTGGCCTTAGAGGGAGAATCCTGAGTTTTTAATTAATTGAATATGAGAGTCTATTTTGGACTGTTAAAAAGAGCACTTTTGTTCCTTTTACTTTTCCTTCTTTAGTTAAAGATTTCTATAACTAAAATAATTAGACCGCAAATAACCTACTGATACTAATTTTTCTTAAGATTTTTTTCAGCGCTATCTGGTACCTGAGACAACTATAACATTCTTCCATCTCCTGTGGAATGCACCTTTTTTAGTTTTAGCCACCTCCCTCTTTTTTGCAGAACGGTTGTGTGTAAACATGGTGATAAGACTATCCATTTTAAAGTCACATCCTTTCCCCATCAGAACTTGTCTTTGGCTATTTTCCAGTGTGAGAATTCATTTGCCAGACCCACCACTACTGCCCAGCTAAGACTGTTGGTTCAGTTTTGTTATAACATCTCATTGCTAAAAATTTGTATTTTGTAGGATATGTTGATTCCCAGAACAGTTCTTAGTGCTTTTATTTAATCTTTAATACTTCAGAAGCTAAAAGTTGATTCGTTCTAAGTGAAGATCTTATCGCAAGTAATACTTAAAAATAAGGATTTAGGATATGATCAAATGGCAATGTACTTTCATTCTGAGATGATTTTTTTGTAAAATTGGAGTTGATTATATCAATTACAGATTTTTAAAAATTTAACTGACAAGAGAGTGGCTTTACTTTATTTAGTTTTAGCTAGGAAAACTTCTCTGTTATTTGCTTGTTGCCCACTTACTATTAAAAGAAAGAAGAAAAAATAGTTTGTAACTTGAAGGATGGGCATTAGAAGTCACACTGCATTACTGACCAGTGTTTGTTTTAGTCACTGACTAAAGCATGCTGCCTTGCTAGTAACCATAAAGCAAAATGCCATTCTTTTTTTTTTTTTAAGTATATTTTATTGATTATGTTGTTATAGTAGTACCAATCTTTTTCTTTTCTTTGCTTCCCTTTGCCCAGTACCCCCCCTTCCCTCCAGCAATCCCACCCCGCTTAGTTCATGTCCATGGGTCATGCATATAAGTTCTTTGGCTTCACTCTTTCCTATATTATTTTTAACATCCCCCTGTCTATTTTGTACCAACGAATTATGCTTCTTAATCCCTGCACCATTTCCCCATTTCTCCCCTTTCCCCCTCACAGCTGCTAACCCTCCAAATGATCCCCATACCTATGATTCTGTTCCTATTCCAGTTTGCTTAGTTGGGTTTTGTTTTTATTTTTTAGATTCATTTGTTGATAGTTGTGAGTTTGTTGTCATTTTAGTGTTCATAGTTTTGATCTTCTTTTTTTTAAGTAAGTCCCTTTGACATTTCATATGATAATGGCTTGGTGATGAAGAACTCCTTTAGCTTTACTTTGTCTGGGAAGCACTTTATCTGCCCTTCCATTCTAAATGGTGGCTTTGCTAGATAGAGTAATCTTGGTTGTAAGTCCTTGCTTTTTGTCACCTTGAATACTTCTTGCCAGTCCCTTCTTGCCTGAAAAGTTCCTTTTGAGAAATCAGCTGATAACTCTGCTTTTAAGATTCTCTCTTTATCTTTAACCTTTGGTATTTTAATAATCATGTGTCTTGGTGTGGTCCTTTTTGGATCTAGCTTGTTTGGGACTCTGTACTTCCTGGATTTGTATGTCTGTTTCCTTCGCCAAATTTGGGGAGCTTTCCTTCATTATTTTCTCACATAAGTTTTCAATTTCTTGCTCTTCCTCTTCTCCTTCTGACACCCCTATGGTTCGGATGTTGGCGCATTTAAAGTTGTCCCAGAGGTTCCTAAGCCTCTCCTCATTTTTTTCAATTCTTGTTTTCTCATTCTGTACTGGTTGACTGTTTTTTTCTTCCTTATGTTTCAAGTCATTGATTTGAACCCCAGTTTCCTTCCCTTCACCATTGGTTTTGTGTGGATTTTCCTTTGTTTCACTTAGCATAACCTTCACTTCTTCCCTTATGTGTTTGCCATATTTAAGCATATCTGTCAAGTCTGTGAGCATCTTTATCACAAGGGTTTTGAACTCTGCATTTGTTAGGGTGGCTTTGTCCTTGCTTGTTAGGTTGGCTGTCTCCTTGTTGCTTAGTTTTCCAACTGGAACCTCGATCTGTTCCCCCTTTTGGGCCATACTTCTCTGTCTCCTCATCTTGACAGGCTCCTGTGTTTGTTTGCCTCTGTGTCTTAGATAGAGCTGTCACTCACTGCTGTTACATTGTAAGAGGAGTAGCCTTAGGTATGGGTCAGTACAGGGCGACCCATTTCACCACGTTGTGGCGCTGTTTGTAGGGGAGGAGTTTGAGAGGAAACACTGCTGCTTGCTCAGCACTCACCCCTTTTCCATGCACTTTTCCTGCTTTGTATGGGACTGGTGCCTCTAGCTGTTGCCCTGGCTGTAGTTGCCAGAGCGAATGGGTCTGCAGATGTTCTAGGACTGTGGGGGCCCTTTAAACAAGTGGACTCTGCTGAGAGATGGACCAGTTTCTTCCTCTGCCCCATTGCCTACTGGTTTGCACAATCAAAAGCAATAAGGCTTTATTTTACTCTGGAGCTGGGACCATGAACTGTGTGGTTGGTCTGGTGCTGGGAGCTCTCCCCATGTGTCCCTCCCAGCTTTTTAAAATGTGTGACTGCTTACTGCCAATGCTGCTGCGAATACACCGCGTCCTATCCACCACGGCTCTGCCCCTCCTACCTGTCTGGATGAGTATTTCTTCTTTATGCCTTTGTTTGTTGGACTTCCATGCAGCTTGATTTTCTGGAACTTCTAGTTGTCTTTAGTTTTGAGGTAGTTGCATTCCTTCTTAGTGGTGGTAGACGCAGCATGTCTGTCTATGTCTCCATCTTGGCCGGAATTCCTCAAAATGCCTTTCTTTATTTAGTTAACTCAGTGATAAAGATCTCAGACTTTTAAAACATTTCATGTCAGGGTTATCTAAATTGTGCATACTAATAGATTTTATTTAAGCTTTATTGTCGCTTCTATCCAATATAGCCTGCAGATATACTGTGTATTTTAACCAGAAGTTCTCTGGTCCATTGTTAGCTCTGTGATGATGGTTTTGTCCCTATGTTTAGATGCCTCATGTTTTGGGTCTCAAATTCCTAAAGCCATAGATCACTCTGAGACCAAGTCCTGACTGATTTTTATGTCATTTTATCCATACTGTAAATGTGCTTTGGCCCTTATATGTTCCTCCATCAGTAGAAACATCCATAAAGCTGGCAGTTTGTGAGGCAAATATTTTAGTCAGCCTATGGAAAGTTCAGAGTAAAAAGTGACGGAAAGTGCATATTATTGTTTGAATCAAACTCTCATTAATACTTCCTATGTTGCAATTCCAAAGAAAATGGAAGTTATTTTTATTTTTTAAAAAGTCAAGTTATCAAATGAGTATTTTAGAAATAAGTAGAACCAGGTGCTTTTTTCCCTATTTTACAAAGGATACTTGTGCAAGGTTTCTGAGATAATTACTGGGTGTATTTTTTTTTTTTTTTTAATCACCCAATTTTGTCTTAGATTTGGCCAGATGTTTGTCTTTTCTCCCCCTTCATGACCTGCTGTTAAAAATGCAGATTTTATATACTGGGCTTAGTCTGAACAAGGAAATGATTAATGAAATAATTTTATAATTGTGTTGATGCTGGAAGATAATTAGCATGCTGTGGTAGCATGTTACTGTACATAGTGACTATAAAATCAGAATAATTTTTATTGTACTAAATCTTGCTTTAATAGAATTCTCTCTTAAGAAAGTGGTTTTTAAAGAAACTGATAGTGGGGAGATAGAAGAAACCAGTTTGCATTTGTAATTGGTGTTTTCTTCAAACTCTTTAAAGGGTTACTTCAGTTATCTAGTTTCCCCTTATAGATAAAAGGTAATTTTCTTTGATGATATTCAGTCATCTCTTTTGAGTAGTCCTTGGTTTTTTAGGCTTATAGTGAAATCACTGAGAGGGACAACTTTTCCCTAGTTAATCAAATTATTCTTTAATATTAAAAATAAATTAGGAGTTTGCAACTACCATAAAAATCATGGATCCAGGCAATTTTCTTTCTGAATTACATAGAGAAAGGGCATGTATGTATACAATCTCTGGGCCCTGCGTTAACCAAGAATCAAACTTACATCAGTGATGAAACAAACTGATATTATATGGCCCCAGTTGGTGCACCAAAATGAACTGTGCAGAATCAACTGTACAGTTTTCCTGTTGAAAAACATTTAACCAGAATCTAATCACAAGGAAAGAATAAGACAAGTCCAAATTGAGGGATGGTGTACCATGTAATTGGACTAAAACCTTAAAAATTCTCAGTGTCGGGAAAGACATGGTGCCTTCCCCCTCAACAAAAAAGTTATAGGGAGCATTTCTGGAGAAAAGGGACTAGAGAGACATGACAGGATTAGCATTAAGGGACATAACTGAGCCAATTTAGGAAATTTTAACATTAAATAATATTAACTATATACTATTACATATGTTAAATTTCTTGAGTGTGATAATTAAATCATGTTTATATAGGAGAATCACAGAACAAGAGCCTTGTTCTGAGTTAGAGGTGAAGGGTCACAATATCTGTAAAAGTACACAATGAGAGAACACAAGCATGAGTGAGGGCATGCATGTCTGAATGTGCCAATGTAATAAAATGTTGATAATCAGGAAAACTACACATACATTAGGACATAACAGCTCAGATTAGAGGCTTTCTCTGTCTTCTTTCCCTCCCTCCAAAAATTTGTTGCAATTTATGGTAATTGTTCTTCACCTGCCTATAAAATCTGATAATAGCATAAAAGCATCTGTCTAGAATAATTGAAGTTTTCATCAAACCCATAGAATCATTTGTTCTTTTCATCATAACCAATAAGAAATGCTATATATCACTTGCTTTTACCATGATAGTATAGTTTGACGTGTAATATTAGAGGTAAAAAGCTTAGGTCTTGAAATTTGAGTTGGAGTGTTCTAAGGTAGTGGTGTTTAGTTGAGGAAACTAAGATCAGGTAAGTGATTCTGATCCTTTTAAGTTACTGAAAGGTATTAATTTTGCTCTGATAAATGCATCTGTTTTTCTAAATGTGCTAATTAGGGATGTCTACATGCAGAAGCAGGAGTTACTCACAGTAAGCTATAACGTGACACTGGTGTTTGTGTACATATTGTTCTTTTAGAGTGAAATTAAAGTGCTTGATAATGTAGAATTGACTTTTAAACTAAATTTGGTTTTGGTGTTTCAGATAAACTTTTGAAAATATTTATTCCAAAAAATGTGTGTGTCTGTGTCTAAATTACTCTTTTGTTTTTTTCTTAGAGGAGTGAATGTTGTTCCTTTTCTAGAACTAATTGGGTTACCTGACAGTGTGGTAAACATTCTGAAAAATTCCCAGAGTGGAAATGCACTAACAGCATATGCCTTATTTAAGGTAGGTACTATTATAAATGGATTACTCCTCACACTTAATAGATGACCTGCTCAGTTCTCCAGAAAACTAAATGTTAGTACCCAGTTGTTCACTTTTGTAATGTAAAATATTGTATTTCATCTCCTGTGTGTCTAATGATAAAAGTTTAAAATTTTAAGTGTAAACAAAATGATAGTTTAGGAAAAGCTCCTTGAAAATAGGTAGAGCATTCATAACCTGCTCTGATCAAATGTGAAACTTCTGAATTTCTAGGGTAGAAATTTTGACATTTTTCCTATCAATAATATACTACTTTTCCTTATTGAGAGATTCACATGCCACCTGACTTATAATTGAAATGTAGCATTTATGTTAATATTTATAATAGTTCATCTTCTTAATAAGTAAAGTAGTAAAGTTTAATTCAAGTTGCTTTATGTGATAAACCTTAAACTTTGTTGTTAGATGTTATGTGTGTTTTATTTTAGAAGTTCTTAGACTTTATAACTTATCTGGATTTAGACAATGGCATCTTTATAGTTTCTACACCTATGGGTCTTTAGTTCAGAAGAGAAGACTCATTGTAAATTGTGGAATTTAGACATATTAATCTCATTTTTCTCAATTGACAAATAATTGTGAGATTTTTTGTAGCTTCATCCTAAGAAAGAACAAATAGAAGGCATTCGGAAACTAGATATTATTTTATTTTTTTTGCATAAAATATTTAGAATCATGGTTTTATAATAGTACATACTCAGAACTAAAGTTTTATTCTATCATTCTCCTTAGAATTCTCTAAAGTCTTGGAGATTTCCTTTTTTATTATAATTTTGACTAGCAGACTAAGCTTAATTGCTGCATTTCTTAACATTAAAACTTACTAAATTAATAAATTATCAAGTTTATAGTTATAGTGGGTCTAATTTAACCTTAATAAATCAAACTATTTGACAATGCTTTAAACCACTTTCTTAATAATAAATGCTCATTATCCCATGCTCCCATAACATATGTACTCTTATATAGTTCATATCACAGTCTTTTTGTCACTTTTTTTTAATGTTTTCTTTATTTGATTATGAGTGTCCAGTAATTCAGAATCATGTCTTCTTTTTGTGTTCTCAGTATGCCTGGTATTGTGTTTTGTGTAGGCAAATCAGAGCTGAATGCATGCGTGTTGGGTTGGGATTGAAACATGAAACTGTGCATGTAGGTAGATTATGTTAGCAGTGTTTCTTCTCACTCATTGTTCCTATGCAAGGTGGGAAATGTGGAGGGGGATTCTCCTGGGTATTTACTGTAACCTGTAGTTTGTCAAGTTGAGCAACACTTAGACTTACTACTTTGACAAGGCAAAGCCCCAAAGAGTTGTGGCGAAGATGAAAAAAAAACCTGTAATTATGACCTTGTGGCCTTGGCTAGGACACATTCATAACCCTCTTGTACTGTCCTTGAGATGCACTGTTGTTTGAGGTGATAAAAAATTGTTGAGCCCCTACTGTATGCTGAGTGCCAATTCTAAATACTGGGAATACTGTAATTAGATAAAACAGTGCAAAATTTCAAAACACCTGCCCTCGTGTAGCTTATTCTAATGATGGGGGCAGTTGGAGAGATAAAGAAGGGAAAGTTAAGAAAAAAAGTACACACACACACAGAGTATTTAGATGGTGATAAGTGCTAAGAAGAAAGAACAAACCTGAGAAGGGGATGTGTTTGTGTTGTTGTTTGGTATTCGTTTTTCAGGAGGGTTGCAAGAAGGTAAGAGTTAATCAGGCAGCTGTGTGGGAGAAGAATGTTCCAAGCAGGGGAAACCCAAGTTCAAGGTCCCGAGGCTGCAGGATACCTGGAGTTTGTAGGGAACAGGAGGAACCAGTGTAGCTGGAACAAGTGAGCAGTGCTAACGCAGAAGTGTCCACATCAAGGCAGCCTGACAGGCCGTTGCAAGCACTCTGGCTTTTACTCTGAGGATCAGATGGAAAGTCATTGGGCAGTTTTAAGCGTATGACTTGTTTTAACAAAATCACTTTAGCTGCTGTATTGAAAACAGTCTCACAGGGAAAGATAGAAACCCAGAGGCCTGCCAGGAGGTTATTGCGGTAGTCTTGGTGAGAGCTGAGAGTGCCTAGGATCAAGATGGTAGCAGGAGAGTTAGTAAGAAGTAGGTGGATATATTTTGAAAGTATCTAACAGTTTTAGGCCTGAGCAACCAAAGAATCCTGTCATCATTTCCTGAGGTGCAGAAAACTGAGAGGAGCAGATTCGGGGTGGGGCCATTGAACATCAAAAAGTCAGTTTTGAACAATGTCATTTTGAGATCCTAATACATACTGGTGGAAATGAGTAGGTGGTTGTATATACCAGAATTTAGGGGAAAAGGTTGAGTCTGGAATCTTTAACACATTGATTGCACTGCAGACATGAAACTGGACAAGACCACCAAGGGAGTGAAATGGGTGGAGAAAAGAAAGGGTCCAGGCACTGAGTGCTGTCCCAGCATGTTCAGAGGTAGGCGACATGAGGAGGAATCTACGATGACTGGAAAGGGGCAGCCTCTGAGATGGAAGGAAAGCAGGGAAGTAGGGGCCTGGCAGCTAAGCAGAGAACATGTACTGAAAAGCTGTCTCAGGTGGTTTTCATGGTTCACAGCACTCTGGTGATGAGAGCAGTTTTTGTAGTGGGGGTGAAAGCTTGTTAGGCTAAGTTCAAGAGAAAATGAGGGAAACTGGGGACACAGACCACATACAGCTCTTTCAGAGTAGCTGGTGCATCTACAATTACAACTCCGAATTTTAATACAGAAGTCTCAGATTGTGATGCAGACTCTCTGCGTTTATGATTCTCTTTGACCAGTTTGTCTACTACCGTATTTAGTTTGGCTCTTAAATTTCTGATCAGAGTTAAACCTGTGCATGTCTGCAACATGTGTTCCATTTTACCACTTGTTGGCGTCAGGAAGGTTCTGGCTGGAATTCCAGACTCCGGGCAGATTATAATGAAGTGAAACTAAACTAAATTCAGTAAAGAAGAAACATTTGGCCCATCCTTGCCTCTCACTATCTAAAGTAGTTTGGTTCTAGTTTAGTTCTAGGTGGTGTTTGTGAGTCACCAATAGAGACATGTGTGCCTTTGTTGTTGGTAATGTTGCTGAGCTCTCTTTCCCTCCAGGGTCACTAGCATATCATCATAGACTTTAGTGCTGCCACTGTGAATGTTCTGCCATCCTGGGTCACTGAGGAGCAGATATTTATAAAAAGAGTTTACAGAAGAAGCCCCCCCTTGTTAAGAGGGAGAACCATAACTTCATTAGCCTTGCAAAGCAATAAAATAACTTCAAATTGTTTTTACTTACGATAGTAGTTGTAATCAGGTATTTATCTGCTTGTTTGCTTCTCTCCTTCAGATTGCAACACCTGCCCGATATACCGTGACTTTGGGGGGAACCTCCTTCACTGTGAAGTATTTGCGTAGTCATGGCTACATGTCAACACCACCTCCTGTTAAGGAGTATCTGCAGGACAGGATGGAAGAGACAAAGGAACTTCTCACTGAGAAAATGGAGGAAACAAAGGATAGACTCAGTGAAAAATTACAGGAAACTAAAGAAAAAGTTTCTTTTAAAAAAAAGGTGGAATAGGGTGCCTTATGTAACAGGTTATAAACAATTCCTGCACTTTAACCCTTTAGAAACTTGGGACAAAGATACATGCTTCTGATTATATTTTTGGTTAGTTGCCTAACTATGCCAGCCAGTTCTCTGAGGGTTGTAAGAACTAAGATAACCTTATTAATGTTAAATGTCACTAGAAAAATCAGTGTTCTTTGAAAAGAAAAAGTGAACCCAATATAAGAATTCACATCAGTAGCTGCATTAAGCAGTGGTTAATATCTTATAAGTCAGAGCTCTTTTTCAAGGTCTTCAGAATCATACTTGCTTTATGTTTTGTTGCAACTATAACTTAAGCAGATGAGGCAGTCAATTTCTTGAATAACTGATGTGGCCCTAGGCAGGAAGTTGATAGTGGGTCTTCATCTTTATGTTATTCATTGAGGTTTTAACTGTATTCAATTTTTAATGTGGAGACAAACTACTATCATCAAAACTGCCTGTGAATAAAAGGATATTTAGTATTTCTATAAAAAGTGTTTAAGTTACATACCAGTTAAAGTGCAGACTTTATTTGAAGAAAGTCAAATAAAAATTGTCATACATGTAAATAAAAGGTATTGGTTATATATAAATGAAAAAATAGACCATTTAAAAATAATTTTTACCTGAAGCTTGTCATAAATCATTTTTTTAAAAACATATATGGCCATAGCATGTTTTCACCTACAACATAAAACTGTGAGTTGTGTCTTCTCTAATTTTTCAGAGGAAAAATGAAGATAATTATACTTTTAAGTTTGTTGTGGATTATCTTAAGCAGCGACTCAAGCTTGTGGTCTCCAAGCTAATGCAGTTTTAGGAGGATGGGAAAGGGCACCAGGCTGTCACGGACCTGACTCACTCCCTGCCGCATCGCAGACCTGTGTCTCAGCAAGCCGGCGTTCTTTCCCAGTGTCTTTGTTCCAGAGTTAATGTTGGTCTCACTGGGGAATAAGTTTTTAAATTGTAGCTGCTTCTTTTTCCCTGATATTTAATCTTTGCTTGAGCATTTTACTTGAATTTTTTATAGAAAATCTATCATTAAATTATCTGCTTGGAATGAAATTCAGCCATTGTCAGATATGAAAGTTGCCATGATTTTGTGGGTATGTTTAAGGATGTCTGTGTCTGTTTCATTTTGCTTTAACTGAATTTTACTTCCATTCTAACCCTTGGATGAATAGAATAGGGAGTGGCCTTTTCCTAAATTGTCCATTGAGACTGTCAGAGGGACTGCCCGAAACAATCCTGCAGGGATCACTGGTCTTTGGCAGGATTTTTGTATTTAATATTTAGTCTGGCCAAATTTAGAGAATACTTTAAAGGGAAAAAAGTGCTTACATTTGATACATCTAATCATTATCTTGGAACAGTTCTTAAATTAATATGGTTGGGATCTTTCTTTTGTGGGTTGAGCAGAGCAGTAAGGGGAGAGGACAGGACCTGCTGTGCAACAGGCGGAGCTGATCAGGAGGATGGTTTGTCTCCTGATAGAGTTGAACTTGCAATTTCAAACTGACAGTACGTTTTTAAATCTAAATATAATTGACATGTTTTAGCTTGTTTATTGATCACATTTTTCAGATATTAAAAACTAAACAAATTTCTTGTTTATTCTTATTTTTTTAACCACTTGAGCTTATGCATGTGTTTGAAAATCCTGTATTATATGGAACTCTTCTAAAACAATTTTCTTTCACTGTGCACATTGCATAAGACATATTTTCCAATGGGAATAAATTATGGGTTCTTAGAAGTCACCAGTAATCCTAAGACTAAAATTTGATTTTCCTGAATACCCACCTTTACCCACCTTTTGTTCAGTCCATTTGAGTTTTATTGCTATCCAGTTTCATAATTGTGCTGTATTTATTCAGTTATTGAAAGTGAGATGCTAATAAGTGCTTCGAAATTCCCTAGTAAAAAATTCTCTGAAGATGTGAGATGTTCTTTTGACATTTGTCATCAGAAATAATTGTATCATGTAAAATGCTGTTGCTAGCATATTGCTAACCCAGCCCTTAAGGCAAGCTACAAATAACTTAAAAGGGGACACAGCTAATATGTTGTATGAAATTAAATAAATTGTGAAGCTATTTAGAGAATAAACACATGTGGTTTGCAATATATATGGTAAACCCCATTTCATTTACAGTCAACCTTATCCTTTGCTTGAATTGACCCATAACTTCTCTGATCTCCAAGGTAGAGAAGCTCCCCCTGCCTGATCAGCATTAGGGTATGTTGACAAGGTAAAGAGGCTATGGCTGAGATTTAACTTATATAAACTAGATAAAAAGGGTTTGCTCAGCAAATTAACAATTGAAATGAAAAAGATTAGATAAGACACATCATTTATTCAAGAATAATAACAAAGCCAACCTTTTAAAGTACCAAAAAATGTCTTTCACTGAAACCTTTTGCATACAAGAAGTCCTGTTTACATATTTCAACAAAGGAGAAAAAGAATGCGTGTATTGAGATGACCTCCCTCCCATTAGTGAAAAAAATATAATTATGCCTTCAAGTATAATCTTTAGCTTATTTTTACAGAATCTGCCCTACCTCCCCCCCCACACACACACACATTTATTTACAAATGAAAGATACTACTGTAGTCCTTTATGCTCCAGGATGAAATGAGCTATTGACTATCTTATTTCAGTGATCTTAGAAGATAATTCCAGGAACTTAAAAGATCTTAATAGTTTGGGCAGAAGAGGTATTTGAAGAAAAGAAGCAAATTGTATATAAGACCGATGTAGCTTTTTCCTGTGTCCTTTCCCCTGGGTTCAGTCCATTCTCAGGATTTCTTAACCAATTCAGACATTGTAAACAATTGCACTGTAGACTATGATGATGGTAATGAAATGGATAGAAGATGATTTTAGCAAGTAAGGTAGAAAATGTGAGTGCATCTTTCATGGCATTTTTTAAATTATACCATTTTTACAAAATGTGTAAGGTACACATTTCTGAATTATTAAAGGATTTTTTCTGAAAAGTACTTGTGTTCATGATAATGTAGATGTATTTCTTCTGTTGGTTACAGTTTGTTTTTTTTAAAAATGGGGGCCTTCATTTACTTCAGATTTTCAAAACTGAGTCTCCATAAGGCCAAAACTAAAGTAGATTAAATATTACCAAAGTTGGTCAAAAGTGTTTTTCAATATTAAAAGCTTACTACTTATACTACTTAACTTGACTTTATCTGTGCAATGGTTGACAATGCATGAGATTACATTGGCCTAGATGCCCATGTAGCATAAGAGGATCCATGAAGAACAATGTGGGCCTCTGCACCACCTTTGAATTTAACCACCTGAACCAGAAATCTATAGAACCAGAGGTAGATACTATTAATTATCCATTCTGCAAATATTAACTTTGGTTTCTTT
The DNA here is from genome assembly GCF_987537825.1 of Furipterus horrens. Lineage (NCBI taxonomy): Eukaryota > Metazoa > Chordata > Mammalia > Chiroptera > Furipteridae > Furipterus > Furipterus horrens. The sequence goes on along the minus strand of NW_028327178.1, from coordinate 56,130,018 downwards.
TGGTCCATCTGTATGTTATGTAGTAGTACCAAGTAAGTATTAAATAGGATTCCAAAAGATTTTGAAGCATGTCCCTGAAGGTACATTAGAGTCAAGACTTCATTCTTTCCTTCAAGACTTGAATGGTCTGGAGGACCCACTCCTCAGAATTCATCGTCAGCCATAAATTTTGCCCTGGCTCTCTGATGCTTGAAAGATCTTACTCTTGCACTTTGAGCTTATAACTCATGTTTGAAAAATGCTACGTCAGGCATTTTTTCTTTATGAGATTTTTTCTTTGTGACTTATGTGGCAAGTCGGCTTATTTTAACTAGACAAAACAAGTTTTTTATTGTCTTGCTTCTTCAGGGTTAGGCTTTGAAAATCAAGCTGTATTCTTCCCTGCGCATGATTGACTGTCAGTGACAATAATAATTGCATATCATGATTATCTTGTAGCAGTTACTTGCCTATTGTGATAAAAGTGATCATCTTAGTAGAAAGAATGCATCTTGATTTCAGAAACCTTCAGGGCAGAGTATACCATTATTCTGTCACTTGTTTGAGCAATCATCATGGGGAAGCACAGAGGCCACCCAAGTCAGTCAGTCTAAGACCATGTGGTTTCCCTTTACAGAGAAGAGTGCTTGCGGAGAGTAAGATGAAATAGAAGATACTCTTACATTGTGTTTTCTCTAGGACAACACGGTCCATTAAGAGCAGAAGTCGTAGGATGGTTAAAAATGTTCCATATGTTGCCAAAATCAAATATATTCTTTCTGCCTGAAAGTGAGGATTGCATAAGACCTTTTTATTCCTTCTTTCTCCCTCTCTGCAGCTTTTTCTGTTTTAAATTTTGACCAATTTAAATGTTAGAAAACTCTTTGAAGTGACAGAAAAAGACAAGTTTGCACATGAACATGCCTGACTTTCTGTGTGGTGGCACACCAGCTCTCCCTCTTTGTCCTAGTGGGCAGATACACATGGCCTGTTCTTCCTAAGAGTGGGACAGTAAAATTGCAGTTGTCTCCTGACTTTTTAGCTTAGTATATGGTGAAATTCAGTCTTTTATTCTATTATAATAATTACATAAAGTTTACTCTAACCATATAACATGAAATAATGGCAATTCTTTATCTTATATCAACAGAGCCCTTAAAACTGGAATTTTTTTTTAAAGAACAGCATTTTCTCCATATACACAGATATCTCAGTTATTACCTTGTATAGACCTCTAAGTACTAGATTTGAGATTCTGTAATGACTGAAACAAATTTGACTATGTTTTATTGAATTTGAGTCGATGTTTTCTTTGAACACTTAATGTGGTGACGTAATTGTCGCTATTGCTTTACTTTTCTAAGAATAGTGGCTACTTTGGTTCTCTCTTACATTCAGAGTGCCAAAAGTGAAGCCTGTGAAGTCCTCAAATGTCTACCACTCTGACTGCCCTTCAGCTCTGCCTGAAGATAAAATTACAGGGTTTGGTTACCATGGTGCTCCATCAACATGCACTTTTTATTCCCCTATTGAAGAAGATGCAGGATATGGTGGGCAGTAATTTTGCATTCCTCACAGGGATAAGGTCAGAAATAAAGGACAAGTCTAAGTTTCCAAAAAAAGGCTGAAGACAATATTTTCAAACATGTTAGTTCACAAAGCCTATTATAATACAAACTTTTGTTGAGAAACCTAGACCATTAAGTAACTGCACTATTTTGGAAGCATTTTAGATTAATAGGAGTTTTGAGTCAAACCCCAGGCTTATAGAGATTTTATACAGAATTTTGCTCTTAGGAAACCGAGGCCAATATTTTACTTGAAGGAGACCCAGGAGAGCTGGAGCTGAAAGTTGGATCTCAATTTACAGTTAATATTTTTCCTCTCATCCAGGCACTAAGATAAAGTAAGTCCATACTTTGGGACTTTTAGAATTCTTTGTATTTCTGAAGCTAAATTCAATTTATTAACATTTCTTACCCTCATTCCTGCTGGTGCCTTTCATCTTCTTTAGGCTTGTAACTTAATGATTTTTCTTTAATTTTTTCAGATTCTTTTTTCAGCTTCTTTTCTTCTTTAGAATGATAGGAAGAGAGAGAGTAGTTATTCTGTTATCTCATGATTACAGAAAGGAAGCATTCATTCATTTCTCATGCTCCAGCTTCATTTTCCTCTCGGGATGTTCTCCATAGGCCAGTTCAGTGCCAGTGTCTTGTTACTATATAGGTTGACCTTGGCAAAGAAGTTAGTAGCTATTTTCAAACACGGAATCTGTGCTTGAGAACAAGTAGTCTAAACTTTGGTAATTAGATCTAGTTTTTATACATCTGTACGTGTTTAATATTTCACCTACCCAAAGAGGATTTGACCTCAGGAAATACCCTATTGCCCCCTCAGTAGTACATGAGCTTGTTTTGTCCTATTGCCCCTGGGTGGAGAATCATAATGGTCATGATGTCTAAGCCTGTATTTGTGGCATACTTGGAGTCAGCTCAGATTGAAATTTTCTGTTTACTTTGGGCCAATCACTGGAACATCTGAAGCAGTCAGAAGCTGGCATTGGTGGAAATTTTTAACACTGTGAAATTCAATGTATCTGTGGTTAAAATTTTTTGTTTTCACAAAAAAACAGAGGTTGTCCTCTCTGAATCCCATGAAAGTGACCAACATTAAACCCTGGCACTTAAACCTTGTATACTGTAGAGAAAAGCTATGTTCTTAGTAGTGTCATTGTTACATGACACTGCAGGGGACGGTGTCTAATGGACCTGATAGGCTAAAACTTGCTGAGCTGCATTTCCCTCTGTGTGTGTGGGGGGGGGGGTGCATGCACACTTCACAGATATACAGCGAGGGCGGTGAGAGCCAAATATGCTCCTATCATGGGCAGCAGCTCCTTCATCTGAATGCAGAGACCTGGGTGGATGTCAGCATCTTGCCTCCCCCTCTCTAGCTGTGCTTAGCTCAGACCCTTGCAGATGGAGACTAGCAGATGGTGAAAGAATGTCAGTGTTGAGAAAAGGAGAACATGTCTGTTTGGAGGAGATCGATGGTAAGGCAGAAGATCCAGTGTTCGTGGATAACATTCCAGAAGAGAGTGATTGTGCTAATATTAGTGAAGAGAAGTGAAGAACGTGGCATGGGTTCTAGATGTGAAAAGGCAGAGCACTTGGAGCCTAAGGTTCACCCAGGATTTACTTCAGACCTAAACTGGGGAAGTGAAGAAAAGTGCTAAGTATCAATGCTCAAATCAACATTTAAAACTATTCTGCCTTTGGAATTTCACATGTTATTACTAAGGCTGCAGGAAACACTAATATCCCTCCCCCCACAATGTGGTTCATTAACCAAAAATTCTGTGTCTGTCTAGAATAATAGGGAAAGAAACATGTGTTTTACTTAAAACCTATGGGAAGAAAGTCTCAAGCCTGGTGATTCAGTCTTCACCTTGATGTCGGGTACTCCAATCCTATATGGTACTAATTGCTAGAGCATTAAAATTGGTACCTGTTTCTTTCACTGGCATTTGAAGCTGCATTGGTTAGTATAGAAAGCATTCCAAGGCAAAGTGCTGTTTACAAGTCTAGTAATTGGGCGAAATGTATTTTTTAATTAAACCTAGACTATGAAAGTTACAGCAAAACAGTGACAGCTCCCTTCATTGTTGAGGTTCCTGCATGGCAAGCACACCTCCTCCTCCAAACTTTCCCACTGGTGTTCCTATTGTGTAGGTGGCATTTAAAGACAGCTGCCCTTCAGGGACTTTAACTTGAGGCAAGAGCTAATATTTGAATCATCCGGGTCTGTGGGACAGATGCTAAATCACCTCTTGAGTCCCATGCTAAAGTAGGGCGTGCCAAACAACCCTTGTTCAGGATGGAGAGTAGGCAAGGGGATAGAGCCGTCCGTGCTGACACAGTGGGAGAGACCGGACATTTGTCCTTTGGTTTCAAGGCACGTTTACTCTTGTTTGCTAGGACATTTTGTGCTTAGATGCCTGGTAACAACAGTGACAGTACAAGTGTATAAATGCAAATGGCTTTGTAAACAGGTTAAGAGCTACTGTAGTTCAGCTATTTGTCAATATATATGAATGCTTCCTGATCAGGCCTTGATTCAAATTCTGTGTTTCAGTCACCACTATGCTATGCTCAGATGAGTGGAAAGTGGGGTGAATGAGGTTTGCACTATTAAGAGCAAAACCTGAAGTCTGGACAGAAACATGATATCAAAACAAAGAACTTCATAAATGAAAAGTTTCTACTTTTTTAGCTGCTATTTTAAAATGTGCATTTTAATTAGAATCCATTCAAATCAAAACAGTGTAATGAAAGAAATTAATTATGGTGTTCTAAGTAACAGACCCATTATAAACTGTTTTGTGCAAGTATGACAGACTCAGAAAGTGGTGTTTTATTCCAAGGCTCGCTCTGGGTGGATATCTGAAAGATTTCAAGCATGCCCTGCGTGTGTAGAAATTCCCTGCAGGGTGCAGGGAGAGGGCAGCCTGATGAGTGTGAGTCCTAGTTGACTTGCTTAGCAGTTGGCAGCTCTGCTGTTTCACAAGCTAATAATGAACAGTCAGCCAGGGAGGGCCAGAGATTAGAGGGGTTTGGGATCTGGTGCAGTTATGTTTAGGCAGCACTGAGGTCCAGTGGAGAGCTCCCCACATTCTTACGCTGGGGCATGAGGAAGCCCAGGCTGGGCTGAAGACCATCATCAAAGGGAGGAGGTGTTGGGCTCCGTGTATGTCCTGTCCTGAGTGTAATCCTGTCTGGAAAAACTGGGTCCAGATCTTAGCATTTCTCTCCCTGGCCCACAGTGCCCAGTGCTTTCAAGGAGTGTAGTGTGCACTGCCATAAAAGCCTGAGAGCCGCACTCCAATGCTTCTTGGTCATTGTCACTTCAGCTCCAGTCTGGATGGATAGTTCTTGTATATACGGGCCCCTTCCAGGCATCAGTTGTCTGTTTTTCTGCCTCGGGGCTTCTTCTGAAATCTTGAGAACTTGCTCACTCCACACAGCCAGGGCACTAGGATTGGCGTCCCCTGCCTTCACCTGTCCTTTAAAGGCAAAGCCTACGTGGTTTCTTGGTGCCCTGCTAGCCCATTGCCTGGAGTAGAAACCAGTGCAAGAACGTTTAGTATCTCTCCCTTCTCACTCATTCAGAGTCTTCCTATTCTGCAAACAGCTGCAGGTAAGCAACCTGCATCCAGATCTTTGACTCAGCCTTTGCTTTCAGCGGACCCCACACTGAGTCAGCTACCACAGATGACATTTGGTGCAGAGGGGGAGAAGGAGGGTTTCTTTGCTGTTTCTCTGTTGTGAAAAGAAGACCCCAGGGTTTAATGACTAGAATAATCACAGGACTCTTAAGCCCTGAATCTCCTCATTCCTTCTGAGAAGAACTCCCTCCATGAGGAAGGTTTACACTAGTCTTAGCTTCACTCAAGGATAGTAAGTTTGGGGAAATTTCTTTAATATTTTTCAAATGATCTGCAGAATAAGGCTGTAGAATTTATTCCAGTATAGTGTGATTGATCAGTGACTATTTGCTGTTTTAAGGAAAATGAATCTTTCTATTATAGCTATTTTTCTCCTTATAACTTTCTAATTCCCTTTCTAAAATAACCTTAAATTAATTCAGACTCTAAAATGGGTGTTATAACTGCAGTTTTTAGCTTTAAATGTATAATTACTTAAATGGTATCTTTAAGATTTCATTTTTCAAAGTTAAACAAATTGTATTTCCCACAACCATGCAAAACTCACTTATTCAAGTAGCTTGGTGTATTGTGTGGGGTTTTGTACATACACAATCATGTCATCTGTGACTCCGTATTCTTATTTAGAGCTTAGAGATAATACTATTTTAATCTCTTAGTGAAGGAAATTTAGGGTCCTTTTGCTACACTATCACAGACTGAAAGCCTCCAATGCCAGGGGCCTGAACCTCTGAGCATCTATCCTGCTGTTGAAGAGTTATTGTTAGAAATTTTGTTCATGCTTTGGGCTGAGCTGACTTCAATTTCTCTGTGACAGCCATGCAGAAACTTAAAGACAACTACAAATTCCTCCCTAGGCCCCTCAGCTCAGGTGAAGCAGCTCTCAGTGGTACCCCTCATGATGAGACCTGAGGACAATCCCTGGTCTGTAGAAAACAAAGAATTGAGAAAGAATCATATGATATGATTTAAGCAGAATTGTTTATGGCAGAATATAATGATTTTTTTTTTTTAAGTCAGAATGAATGAAAGCAAAATGGAACGTTTAGCTAGGGGACCAGAGAAGTGTTTCTTTGAGATGGGTTTTAAAATGCATGTAGTTTTATTTTCCTCACACATGTGCTTTGTTTTTGAAAGATTAAAAAACAAACTAGGAGACACATGTATATCACTGATTATCTTTAATAATTTTGTGCTATGGTTTGACCACAGCACTAAGAACAAGCAGAAAAAGCTGATTTCATAACTTTAACAGCACTTAAAGCAATGTCTTTCTTTAAAAGTATTGCAATTACAGACCTTAGGTCTAAGAACTACATCACCATTGCTCAGTTAAAAAGAAGCATATACACAACAGTTGGAAACCATATATATATATATATATGGAAACCATATATATATATATCCGGTAATTATATTGAAAAGTAAGTACAAATTGCTGTTTAAAAAAGACTTTAATGGCTTCTCATTATCATAGCTCACATGAACAACTATTGAAAGGTTCAAATACAGTTGTACTTTTTTTAGTAGGTTGCTTTATAATAAAAATTAATTGAACTAAATACTGTGAAGAGTATTACATATTTTAAAACAGCTTTAAACTTAGATAAGTATACATACAAATAGAAAACATAATTTTTGAAAGCCATGAAATGAAAAAAAGCAATATAACAATAGCACATTAAAATGAACCAGTATGATTAACAGTAAAATTTAAGCCTCAGTTAGATCCGTAGAAGGGAAACAATGGTCTGGTAACAAATTTTATTACCTCTGAGTCCAGAACATTCCCTGATGACACCCACACTCAACGGTTCTCCCAGGAGATCGAACCTGCAGGGGTGGGGGTGTTGTTCCTAGCAGTAATGAGCCTCTGTTCTTAATGTTGAACCATGAGGGAGCCCTGCAGAATACGATGGAGCAGACAGTGGGGGCAGGACAGAATAGAGAGCACACAAGATGGTGATCTTTTCATGGCCCTTCCAAGAACAGATAATAAAAAAGGGCTGACTTTTAGTCCCTTCAGCATTGAGTCACATCGTAGAGGCATTTTCAGTTTAAGGATAATTGGTAAAAAATTTTTTCTAGAGGATAAGGGTATGATCCTATTGTGATTTTTCCCGATCAGAACATACACCACAGAGCGAATAAAAACCATGCCATTTATTAGAATTAATATCCTCTAGTAAGAGAATACACTTGAAATATGGATCAGATGGGCAAAATTTCACTGTGGCCTTTACAGACAACACTGGAAAGGATGCCCATACTCATGATTCAACAGTGGTTTAGTGGCCACACTGTTACAGGCTTTAAAAAAATATTAAGATATTTGAAGATAAATGCAGAGGTCACAGTCAAACATTAAAAACTGAGCTGGAAGTAGACATTGTGTAAGAGAGGGGAGACATAACACGCAACTCCAAATGTAATCCCTCACTGGTGGCCAAACCTAGTTTATTTATTGGGTCTAGATCACCATAAGAAACCAAAAGGAATGGGTGTAAGATTCTTCACTTGGCTGGCAGATAGCTAATTCTCTGCTAACAATAACCCATTTTTTTCGAAGAATGGGGTCTGCTCTGAAGGGGATTCATTTTTCCTGAGCTATTCTTTCCCTACAAACTCCACTGTCATTTCATTGGCTCCACAGCTTCAACTTGTCAAAGGAAACAGCAGAAGGAGACTTGGGACACAGATGATAATAAACACCTCTATACTGAACAAAGTCTTCTGTCTGCTGTAGGGCCATTTACTTTGGATGTAATTTTTGCAATTTTAACAAAATGTGCACTTTTTCTGGTGTCTGACATTGTTGTTATTCTTCAAACATAATGTCTGTTCATAAAACAAGTTGAAAAATCAATATTTTTTTTCTGACTATAGCTAACACTGGTCCAAGTAAGCATTAAAAGAGATTAAAAGAAGCAGCATCTGGTGGCAACCAAAAAGCTAGGGAATTTTTTAAAATCATTTTCTAGAAGTGTTTTCACAGCAAAGATGCAACTTTTAATTGCTATACATACGCTGGTCATAAACTGTAGCTTGCTTGTTTAGACTTCTTTCTCTTGTGTTATAATATTGATTTTAATAGGAAAATACATAGACTTTTATCTGTATGCATCCATTTGCAAATTTCCTTACAAAAGAAGACAAAGCACATAGGCATTCACAAATTCTATGCCATTTCTGTTAAAATTGGTATCTACACATTATATTACAGTTTATTCTACCCATTGGGTAGGATATGTGCATAATATATTCAAGTTATACACAGCACCTTACAAATAAAAACATAGGAAAAAACAGACAGCTGAAGCACCATTGTAAGTGAGGCACAACAAAGGCAGAGCACTGAGTACGGCAGTGGTGGGACTCAGCTCCTATGTCTGTTAACACCAGAACATGAGACCACATGGTTGCTTAAAAACTGCTGACATGCAGAGCTCTCTGCAGTGATATGGTTCCACATAATGTGCATGTGGCATGTAGCGATAATCTCTGTATAGCTCCAAGGCCCACCACAGTACACTTAAACAAGCACACACTGAGGAAGGAAAGAAAAGGATGAAAGGAAGACCGTGCTTTCTTAGCAAGGCATCCCACTCATACACGACAGCCTCCTAATCAGCCAACCTGAAAGCAGCAGCAAATGACTGTCTTAATCCTGGCAGAAAATCATGAACTTGAACTGTGCAAAAGATGCACCACTGTGGGTAGTAACATAACCTAAGCTGAAATGTAAGGTATCTCAAGTCAGGAAAGTACTTTCCATCTGCCTCACAGCCTCCTTTAAATCCCAAAAGGTTAGCTGAGCACAAAGCTGCAAGGAATATCATTAGTGATTTGGGGTGAAAAAAATGTTTCTTAATCTATGACTTTGGTGTGCCACGGTCAGATACAGTGTTCCTCACATTGAGGAGGGGGGACTTGCCAACTTGCCACCCAGTCATGCTATTTGACCTAAATTGCCAAAGCTGTGGTAATCTAGGTGAAGGGAAGCAGATTGGAGTCTGCATCCCTGCCCTTCAGCCAAGGTCGGGATGCTGGCCGAGAGCGGAGGTGGACTTGAGGAGTAAATCACTGAACAAAGGCCGGGTGCCAAGTACTGGCATAGTTCTGCTTTTAGTCACTCAGACAAAATTAAAAAATGAACAAAAACCAAGTATCCTTCCCAGGTTGTTTTCTTCTTAATACACTGCTGAGCTTTTGAAGTTTTAAGAAAAATGAATGGCATACCAATTAACATGCAGTGAATGTTACCGTTCTAAGCAGCAAACCTCAGGAAGCAAGCACCAGCACAGCAAACAAGACGTGAGACATGGGGAACATGTAGGACACTGAGTGACCAAGTCATGGAGATGGGCAGGGGCTAGATGGGTGTATCTCTTTGCTATGGACCAGTAATCTGAAGGCCATTACATCAGACCTCTTCCTAAAAAGGACTTCCTTGAGAGAAGAGCAATTGGATGCAAGCTACAGGATTACCCCTGTCAGGATGCATCTACTGGTTCTGAGAGGAAGGCAGGGATTTGAAGGGATTCTTCTAGATAAGAGAAGCTTTCTGAAGGTAATTGCCTGTTGACACCTCATTCTTATGAAGACAAAGATGAAGAAGATCAAATGGAGATATTTAGAAGCATTCATCTGTGTACCACATTCTTGTGCCGGTGTTAAAAGGCTTCCAGTTTACTCTTGGCCCCTCTTTCCTCTCACATAAATTTAGTGTGTGTGTGTATGTGTGTGTGAGAGAGAGAGAGAGAGAGAGTGTGTGTGTGTGTGTTTTCATGACAAATGTTTGTAAGTTTTAAATATTTTTTTCTGCTATCTTGAAATTTCTGTGGACTGTGTGTTCTTGTGTATATGTGATGGGGAGGACAGAGGATATGCTTGTCAAGCTTCTTTAACACTGAAGTTTGGTAAGAAACACAAATAATAGTTTAACTTTTCAAATGAATAATTTGTTTAGCAAAATCTCTTTTGTACTAAAGACTGTTTCAGGGTCTGAAGAACACCAGACTTTCTGAAACAGCAAATATATGCCTGAAGACTGCTTCTATAAATGGGACTCAGTGTGTGTTGGGTTTCATATTCCTGGAAGTCCCTGGGACAAGGGACAAGCCACAGAGGATGCCCAGAGTATCAGTTCCCATCAACTGTTCTTTTGAACAATGCTAGCCTTTGTTCTAATACTCCACTGAAATAATCAACCTATTATTGATTGCCTAAATCACTGCTTTCAAAGCTGGGCCCTCTGGCTCCAACAGCACACAGGCTTTTCAAACATTAGGCCCCACTGTGCGAGCTGAGTCTTCACAATCACTCCTCTTTCCACACCATGCCAGTGAAGAGGTGACATGGTACCAACAACTTTCAAAAGAGCTACTGATCTAAATCACCTTTTCCCTGTGTCAAAAGGAAATTGATTATTAATTCAATTTATGACCTTGGCTTTTAAACTAATTATTGAGGTCCAGCCTCAAGACCATTCAAGTCATGGTTTCATATGTCTCTGTCTTTAAATAACTATTCAACTTAAAGGATGTTTAAATTTATTAGAATTATATAATAGTTTTGCCAATACTGTGGACATCTACAAAACACTCATATATTTGCAAAGTGACTAAGAATTGGCAAGTTTCTAACCTTAGTTCATTCTTGCAGCAGGTAGGGAAGTTAAGGATTGTAAAACCATTGTCAGCTAGTTATAGGGTGGGTTCACCCACTTCACCAAAATTGCAGGCAAGGTTTGGAATTATATCATTAGCTAACTTTGTCAGGGGACACCTGACCAATAATCTATCCCCAAATTCCACCAATGGGGTCCTGACTGGATAAGGACTTCCTAATCTTCCCCTGACAGCATAAGATGGGCTTCATGCCATACTGATTGCCAGCTTCCTTCAAGCACAGGCTTGTGATGCAGGTAATGTTCTGAGCAGTTAGGAGGCTCTAGTACTGGGTCAAGACTCCCAGGGCGCTGTCCAGTCTTGGGATTCCCACTGTGACTCTCAATGGACACGCTTCCAGACAGAGTCTGAAGTATGAGTGCCAACTATTGCCTACCTTTTCTCTCTCTCTGAGTTTGACTAGTTTTGTGGTTGTTACTTGGTGAAATGAACAAAACTAATGAAGAGTCCAATCCTCACAATAGAACAGAAACCAGCAACCAACCAAGAGAAGAACAAGAACAAGCAGAGTGCAGCAAATAGGACTTGTAGTTCAGAACGGTCTCTCCAGCACTCAGCCAATGGCACAGACACCTCACTGATAAATCACCTCAGTGACCCACAGATAGACTCAAAAACACACGTGTTATTTGGCATTAAAACTACAGACCAGAGTCACTGAGTCACCATTCCTGTCCATTTTGTTACACGCAGAGGCCAAAGGGTCCTAACCTGCACAGAGCAGGCCATTGCTACAGGCAATGGTGTGGTATTGGTTGGACTTATTGGCTGTTGCTATTATAAAAGTCAGATGCTTTCTTCTGCAAAAGAAAGTTATTCATTTTACATAGGGACAAAAATTTATAAATATAAGGGATATTAAAACTATTTAAAATTAGTTTCTAGTTGCATTTTAACTGCATCTTGTGCTTTTTATCCTGTGCTTTTAAAGTCACTCCCTTGCCATGTACTTTTCTATAACTGACTGTCCAGTTCTGGCCACCACTGCAAAGGCTGAATGAACTCCCACAGGAGTTCCTCTAAGAATGCTGCACCAATACTAGTGCAGTGTAACGGCTCATTGTCATGCTCAGCAGTGTGGTGTTCTTTTGTCAATTCTGGGCCTCCCTATGCATGAAGAATCCACTGCTGGCATCACTCACACACCAAGGCTGGGTGGCTCCATGAGGAGTGACTGCTGAGAGCCTCTGAGCACTGACCAGCTGTCCAGGACTGAACTGAACTGTCCATGAAAGGAGAGAGACGATGTGAATACACTTAGAAGTCACATTATTTCAACAGTATTAAAAATAACCACCTTGCATTTTAAACAATTTATTGCATAAAATAATATATGTATCTGAGTATAATTCATGCTACAGTGAAAAAATCTAAATTACTGAAGAAACTGCACTGCTGAAGGACAAGGGCAGCTGCATAATACTAGACACATAAATTCATGTGTCAGGTTCATTTTTAATAAAATAGGCAGCCTAAGACTAGCAGACTAACTTAACAAGTCAGAAATACTGAAACTTAGTATTTCCCATTTTCCATCCAAAAGTCTCCAAATGCTTCAGAGAAGCACTGTTATCTGATGCAACTTCTTACAATAATAACAACTTTCTTGGTTTACATAGGTTGGCATGTTAGGCTACATCCCCAAACATCTTTTCTGGCATGATTATGGGCACACTCTAGGGTAGTCCTTGGGCCTGATAATAATCCACAGGTGAAAAGACAACATACAGAATGTCACATAAAACAGTCCCCTTATATATATATATTTAAACATTAAGATAGTGCAACTTTTAAAAACACATCATCATAACAATACAAATTAACTCCTCGCATTCATCTAACTTTCTCCACTTTATACCTTGGCACAAAAAAAACAGGAATTTTGAATCATATTTTTAAAACAAAATAAAAGTTCCACACCTTGGGAGAAAAAGCAAACTGGCCAATTCTTCCCCATGATAATATATAATAATGCTTCCTTCTTTATTCAGTTACCTATAAAACAGGCCATTCTGGCCTCTTTCTCTGCAGTTTCCTTTCATAATTAAATAAATCAAATACCTCTGGGTTTTCATGATATCTTCAAAGCATCCCTTTCTCTGTGTTCCCATGCCCACCCATTGCAAAACCATCCCCCCTCCAGATGCTTGCCCCCCAAATAAACACTGTTTATGGTCAGACCAGATGGAAGTTTGTATTATTTCTGTCTAGTTTGCATGCAATTCCCCTGAAAGGAATCAGAAACAAAGACCACATTTGCACATTTGGTTTTACTTAGTTTTAGCACGTAAAACTCAACAGCACTGTGCTGGGGCGCAGAGGAGCTGTGCAGCCCTCCTCTCTCCTTCGTTTCTTTCTTCTCAACTCAAGTGCATGTTAGAGGGTCAGACGAGATTCCCAGGCTTCCTGTCTTTGCCCTGGATGGGCACCACTGTGCTCCCAGAACTGTCTGGCTGAAATGGCTGTCTGCTCCCTCTGTGCATGTTGCTGTGCTGGTGATGGAAGAAAGAGGCTCCTGGGTAGTGGCCCATTACTTCGCTGTACGTCGGGGGTGGCCCCTCCATCCTCCCATTACTGCTGCAGGTGCTGGCACTTATGCCCGAATTGCTGCTGGGTGGGCATGGGCCCCCACTGTACACAGAAATGTCTATCAAATCGCTGTCAAATATGGTCCGGTTGGGTGGTGCCCTCACAGACTCTCGGTTGAGTTCCATCTGCTGTTCAGGGTCCCTGAGCTGCAGGGTACAGGGCCCCTGGTAAGGAGGTGGCTCCTCCCCATCAGACAGGGAGATGGTGGGGGGAAGGTCAATCTCGTGCTGCACATAGGGGTAGGTGGGCTGAAAGCGGCTGAACCGGTCCCTCTGGATAAAGGATGGGGCTGTAAACCTGTCTCTAGACCAAGGGGCGTACATGATCTGCAAGGAAAAGAGTAAGGGCTTGAAGACATTCTTGGGACAATAACGATCATAAACAATGATATCAAGAAAATTCGTACTTGGTCTGTGTTCTCTCACCTGTCTGAAACCTCACCTCTACCCCAACAAAACAGAAAAAGACTATCCCAGAAAAAAAAAAGTAGTTTTTAAAAAAATTTAATGTATTAATTTTACAGAGACAGAAAGGGGGAGAGAGAGAGAGGGAGAGGGAAAAAGAAAGAGAGGGAGAGAGGAACGGATTTGTTGTTCCACTTATTTATGCATTCATTGGTTGATTCTTGCATGTGCCATGACTGGGGATTGAACACACAACCTTGGGGTATAGGGACAACACTAACCAATTGAGTTATGTGGCCAGGGCCATAAATGTAGTTTTCTTATTCTTCATGAATTAGACCACTCACCTTGCCAAACTAGTTTATCCAATATGGTTCAACAATGGAGAATTGTGTTTATCTGAAAATTTGGATTAAATGGGAGTTACTGTGTATGCTATGTGTACGTTTCCCACTGGGTCAAGTAAAATACAATAGTAACTTCCAGAGTAAAGAGTAACATAGCGGAAGAGTGCTATGTGGAAGGTGCTCTGGTCCTGTTCACCACATGACCTCCACTCCTTTACATACAAAGTTAGAAGACAGGCCTGCCTGCTTTTTCAGGTCCCTTCCCACTCTCCCACCTATTATTCAGAAGAGTGGGGAGTGGCTCAGAGTTTTCATTGTAAATATAAGTTATAACTTCACCTGATGGTTCTTAGAACAGGTAGAAGGCACTGGGTCAACTCATGAATTATTTATAGGAGCTTGTTGCCCTATCAAGTACTTAGGAATCTATGGAATAAGTGACTTCTTTTTCCTTCTGGTCTCTAAACCTTTCCAGTTATTTCTTGACAAAAGTTTCCTATAGTTATTTTTAGTAACTCACATGAAAAATGTTTTGTATTCCAAAGTAAATATGATTATAGATTTTTTTCCAAAATGAATTCTTACATAGTCTTCTCATCTATTCCACCATCCGTTCTTCTAGAGGAAAAATAATGTGTGTGTTTATCCATCCATTGACTTCTCACATACCATATTTTTAACTTAAAGGCAAAAAATTCTGTTCTTTTTAAGGCATACTATTAAACTTGAAGAGGTGGAAATAAATCATACTCTATTTATAAACTATGCCCACTTCTGCCAAAGCCTCATTATTAGCAACATATGGGGTCACGTAAAGATCAGTAATTCTCAACCTGTTTTCGATAGGGAGCTTTAGACTAGCATAAATAGTCCCTAGGAGAGTCTAAAAATCCCCTCTCCCACTTTTAAAACCAAAGTTATAGGCATACACGTTAATTTGAATGTTATTTCTTAATCTACATTGTCATACATTTTTTTGCTTTTCCACCTATTTTGTTGTAATGGTTTATTTCCCTCCATCCCTCCTCTATGCACATTGGGTTCAGCAGCCACCTCCAGCCCCCTCTAACCCTCCCTTGTCCAATCTCTTACCTCTGAGGCACCTGGCTGAGGACCAGAGCTGTCTGAAGGCCACAATCGTCCTTCCTGGCAGGGGGTGGGAGGGAGACACCACAAGAAAATCGTTAGTTTCATGCAGTAGCACCTAAAATCAGGGAACCACACTCCTCTTTGATAGTAGCAGACCTGTTTAACACAGAGAACAATAAAGAACTAGTCCTCTTTTTACACCGAACACCTAAAAGGAGAACTGTGACCAAAGGGAAAAGTTAGAAATTTTAGGTCTCAGCCAGATTTGAGATAGATTGGATTTGAGGTCAAACATCTTTCAAACTACACACTGTATATTTGAAATACATTTCAAAGGTCATCAAACCACATTCAATCACTAGCTAGATTTGGTAGAGTCTGGGTGAATTAAGCTCTTATGCAAATGTGCATTACCACAGCTGGCCAGGTGCCAGCCACAGCACTTCTGAACTATGATTTGGTGCTGTTCAGCCACACTGGTTGGCTTTCAAACAAAACTGAGTTTCCAAAGCCTGAATGCCCTTTAAGCGTCTTCTAGTCAATTTATTCTTCAGTTCCTTTACTCCCAAGGCAGATGTGACTTGACATCTAGTTGTTTAACATCATTTTTCAAAAATGTTTGGCCAAAAGAACTTATACGTATGACCGATGGACATGAATAATGGTCTGGAGATTGCCTGAGGGAGTGGGGGCGGTGCTGCGTGGAGAAGGGCAAAGAGGGAAAATAAGGACCACTGTAATAGCATAATCAATAAAATATAAAAAGGAAAAAAATGTTTGACTAGACTGGCAAGGTGACAAGCAGACAGTAGACATTATTAAGAATCATTTCTAACACCATTTACTTGTTTACAAAGCACTCATTATGTTTTCCCATTTAAACCAAAATTGTTGGTTACTAGCAAAGGTCTGTTGGGCTGTTAGGTAAAGGTCTGTTATTGTAATAAAAAGAACTATGCGGGAGTGGGATGTCTGTATTTTTGGATTCCCAGGAATATTCATACATGAACTTGTCCAATCACTGAGCTGCCTGAGAACTTGAAAGCACCCACAAGAAGGCCTGTGAGGTAAAACACTCCTAAAAACACTCCTAAGCCTCTTTTGCTCCCTTTTGTTCTCTTTTATAGACCAGCCTTCTAATACAAAAACCCCATTTGGACAATAGGGTGTTTGTCTAATACATACAACCTGATTCTAAGATACCCGTAGGATATCATGGACTCAGCAGCAAAAATATAAACAGATCCAGCAGCGTTTAAAGGAAATTTGGGCTGAAGGTTTGACTATAAAATTATGTAATGGGCAATTACCACTCAGGCCTGATGACAAGTGACAGATCGAATTGCATCTAATGAAGTGGCTGACCCACACCCAGGGCAACCCTTCACAGGACAAAGGCAGCTTGCACAGTACTTCTGACCATGTGTTCTTCTGGATCAAAGTGAAATAATCACTAGTTCTGGGTTGTTATAGCAACTCTCAAGTTGAAAATGGCATAAAAACTCATCCTCGGATATTTCTAAGACTCAATTCTGCCCTAGCTACTCTCCCTTTCTTCAGATGGAGCTTGATGCCTCTCCTGCCCACCAGCAACCTCACTGATGTCAGCTCTAACCTTCCATCCAGAGACCTGGCAACAGGCAGCAGTAAAAACAGCAGGCTACAGCACACTGGAGAGCATAATGGCCAGAAATAAAACACCAGAAATCACGCAGAAACCAGGGGTTGCACGTTTTCTAAAAAAGGCAATACCCATCCTCAATGGCTTTACTCCCCAAGAAAGTAGCAAAACTGGAAAAATGCCTAAAGAGATTACGCCCTGTAAACTCAATCTTATATTTCATCAAATTCACCTCAACCTCCTTCTAACTAAATTCATTTGGCACTTTTTGGCCCTCTTCTCACCTGGCCTTCCAGCAGCACTAGGCCCTCTCACTGACCCCAGAGATACTGCCCTCCTGGTTCACACCCTGACTTTTCTGCCACTTTGCCTGCTCTTTGGGAGGTACCCCTAAAGCTGCATTTTGGGTAAATGTTGGAGTTCCCCAGAGCCGTGTCCGGAGCCCCTCTCCTCTAGGAATCTCCCTAGGCCACCTCATTCCCACCACAGCTTACAGGGCAATCCTCATGGGGTTGTGTCTACCGAACTTCAAGCGCATCTAGCTCAGGAGTGTTGGGTGCACGTGGGGCGGGGGGGGGGGGAGCTCCTGGATTCCAACAGACTCCTAAAAGTAAACATGTCTAAAGTGGAATTCGTGGACCTCCCCTTCAAACCTCTCATTCCTTGAACTGCTGTGGTCTCATCAACTTACCACTCTCCTTCACGTTCCACTTCCCTCTACTGCCACCATTACTATTTTAATAAGGATGTATTTAACTGACAATTGCCCACAACCTCTAATTTATTCACGCTTATGGGACACTGATTTTTCAGGCCTTTCACCCATGTGGTTCACAGGAGTCATTAAAACTATAAGATCTTTAAGATGCCATGGTGGAACTGATTTAACGCCAGCAGCCCAGAAAGCTGTCATTCCAGTTCTGTGCCTGTACTGGTATGTAAAGAATGCAGACATGGAATATGACAACAATTCTAGAAAGGCTGGATCCTAGTCATCTTGATGGAAGGAGAACTGCTTTGCACATGCACTCATGCCACAACCTGCTCTGGTCATTCTTCTCTGGGCTGTCCCATACTGCCATTGACAGATAGCCTTCATTAGCATGCAGCTAGAAGAGCCCACTGATTTTGGCTCTCTTTGGTGAGATGAATTCCTTTGACTACGAGCTGATGCCTCCAAGGAGTCAGCCTATAATGTCTGAGAGCCAGTGGAGAGCTGAATTCAAAGATGTTGGCCCCCTTGACTAAACCTCTCAGTTTCATCTCCAAATGCTAATGATGACATTTCCAAAGAGAAGGGGACTAGTCAAATGGCCGCATTTCTGGATCCTCATTATGGAATCAATTTTTATCTTAACAATAAAAGTTTTAATGTTCTTGGCCAATGCTTATATTGTTACAATATGTTACACGAAGAATAAGCTGTAAAAGAAGATAATACTTAAATTAGTTCACAGAATTTTGAGCAATAGGAACAAAATTTTGCTAATATTTTTATACAGGCTTAAATTCATCCTATTTCTTACAGCTGTTTTCCTTGTAATATTACCAACCAAAAGAAAAGGGAGCATCTACTATCTGTTCAGCCATTACTTCACTATACATCTATTGAGTACTTTCTGGCAGCAGATCTCAATCCTCTTCCACTGCAACATGTGAGATAATGTGCATACATAATCTAACGGGTACTGTGCCGCACATTCCCATGGGGTAGGGTTAAGCTGTCACTCTGATCCCTTTGTTCCACTCAAGAAAGCATTCTGGGGGACTTCCGGCCAAGATGGAGGCTTAGATGGACACGCTAGGTCTCCCTCTACAACTAGAGAGGAATACAACTACTTCAAAACAAAGGATAACTAGAAATTCCAGAAAATAAAACTACACGGAAGTCCAACATATGAAGTTATAAACCAGCGGTGCCATTTGGGCAGGTAAGAGTTAAAGAGGGCAGTGCTGTTTGCAGTCGCACCCGGAGAGGCGGGCGGAGAGGAATCCCGGCTGCGAAAGCCCCTGGCGGTGCGACCCCGGCGAGGAGTCCCGGCTACGCAAGCCCCTGGCGGTGCGCGACTCTGGCGCTGGGGAGAGCGGCCGCCGCATCGCCTTGAACAGTGAGGCCCAGGGGGACGGGAGGACGGATCCCGGTCTCCTAGCTGAATAACTGTGTGAATCCATCTTGGACCCCAGCCCCCAAAGAAAGCAACACAGGGCTGCGAAATAGGTCGCGGACAGGCAGACGCCGGTCGCTGATTTGTGACGCCAAACGGCGCCCGCCGGTCGCTGGGTCATTACGAGTACACAGGCACTGCCCCGGACAGCCGGCCCAAGAAAACAAAACGCATCTGTCAAAATGAGGCAGACAACTATAGAAATACCGGTGACACAACTCACCAGACAGCAGATAGAGAACCTGACAGATGAACAGATAAGAAACCTGTCAGAGGCTCAGTTCTGGGCCATTGTTATCAGGTGGCTTACAGAATTCACAAAAGAGCAGGAAAAAGATAAGAAAGAAGCGAAAAAATTTCATAATGAAAGGAACAAAACCGCATACGAGATAGAAGGTGAGAAAAAATCCAGAGTTCATTTCAACAAACTGGAATATGGAGAAGGAACAAGCAGTCAACCAATGCAGCGAGAGGAAATGGGAAGCAACAATGAGAGGATCAGAAACCTCTGGGACAGCTATAAAAGGCCCAACATAAGAATCATTGGTTTGCCAGAGAATGAGGAAGATGAACTAGAACTTGAAAAATTGAGTGAAAATATAATAAAGGAGAACTTCCCAGACTTGGGGAAGGGAATAGACTTGCAGGTCCAGGAAGCAAGGAGAGTTCCCAAGAGACTGGACCCAGGGAGAACCACTCCAAGACACATTATAATCAAAATGTCAAAAATTAAAGATAAAGAGAGAATCTTAAAAGCAGCAAGAGAGAAGAAAAGAATTATGTACAAAGGGGTCCCAATTAGACTATCAGCTGACTTCTCAAGGGAGACCCTACAGGCAAGAAGGGACTGGCAAGAAATATTCAAAGTAATGAAAATCCAAAACCTACAACCACGAATACTCTATCCAGCGAAATTGTCATTCAGAATAGAAGGACAGAGAAAGTGTTTCCAGGACAAAATAAAACTGAAAGAGTTCATTAGATCCAAACCACTGTTATATGAGATGTTAAAGGGACTGGTTTAAAAAAACAGAAGCTAGGGAGATGAAACTAAGGCAAACTAAATAGGCAACGAGAGTGGAAAAGGAACTGTGGGTACGGGAAGCATATTGGGGGGAGGTCAACAGGGAGGGGGAATGGGGAAAGGGAGGGAGATGATATAGGAATTGGGGATCAAGGTAGGAGGGAATGGAATAGACGGAGAGAGGTTGGGAGGAACTGTATGCACAACTAATGGACATAATCTAAAAGGGGGGGACAACTGGAGGGAGGGGGGCCACCGGGTGGAGGGGAGTAGAGGGAAGGGAAATTGGCACAAATGTAATATTTTAATCAATAAAACACATTAAATCTGAAAAAAAAAAAAAAAAAAAAAGAAAGCATTCTGGAATGCAAGTGAGTTAGCGAGCAAGACATTATTCTAGGGATTACTTTGAATTAATTCTAGCCTATTTTTAAGGTATATTATTCTCAATCACTCATGTTGTATCTTACTAGTACCAGTTACTCGATACACACATTAAAACTGAGCAGAACACACAGGGGACTGTCACACCTGTTCCAGGAAGCTTACAAGAAGGACATCCAGTCTTAGGGGTGAAGAAGGTGAGCTTCATGTCCCTCTCTGTATTGCATGCAATGTTTTTTACTCTCTAGCTTTCTCCTTGCAACCAAAACTCCGTAACAAGAGGGTGAATATATGATGACAACTTAATATTACCCAGATGGATGACACTGTTTTCATCACAGTGAGGCTCTGGAAAGGCAAATGGATTCTGAGCTGGGAAAGCCGTAAGCCAGAATCGTGGCCCACCACTCTTCAATCTGTGTCCTCAGGCATCTTACTTATTTTCTCCAAACCTCATCTTCATCACTTGTAAAAGGAGGTTGTTCTGAGGCTCAAGTGCCACGCTGTATATAAATTCCTTAGCATGCTACCTTGCCCATGGGTATTCAGTATATGGTATCTCTTAACATTACACGTAATGATTACCCATTGATATTACAACTAAAGGGGGGATAATTTTGAATTTCTCTTTTAAAATAATAAGTTCACTGAAATTTCCTTGTTTCTTTGTCTATTTACAATATCACCTATTCAAAAAGTGGTGTTCTGAATGAAACAGCTGAAAGCACGGGCAAGGCTTCACAGGGCCTTTCTCCTATGATTGGAAGCTGACTGCTGAAACCAGCAGCGCCCATTAGACTCTTCACGGAAAGTTCTTCTCCATGGCTTCACAAGTGCTACAAAGAACAAAGGCCCACAGTTGCATAAGGACCCTCTGTGCTCTTAAATCCTGAGCTCTGTCTGGCATTTGTCTGCCAACTGAAGGCACCACCGTGAATACAAACTTAAACAGACATTACCTGTACCCTGTGCTGCTCCTTCTAATGTCATGAGGTGAAAGCAGGGAGACAGTAGACAGGTTAAAAGAAAGAACTTTATAGCATTCAATTTTGTGACAAGCTTTTATTTTCTCTTGGATCTTCTTTTATTTGCTAAAATGAAATCTTCATGTTTAATGAATCTTTGTCACTTTCATGTTAATTTAGTCAAGGTCAGGCACTCACTCATGTTTGACCATCTTTGAGTAGGATGACCACATTTTTCTTCTGAATCTACAAGTCATAGGCAGAGCTTGGACTGTAGTAAACATGTCAAGGGGGAGTCTTTTTCTTGTGACACTGTCACCCAGCCTAGATCCACAAAAAGCACAACCATAGTACATGCATGAGTGCACATGTATAGTTTGCCTCCTGTGCTAAGTGTAATACACTTTGAATCATAACATCCAGTGCCCTGCAAGTTGCCTCCAGAGCACAGCCATGGCAACCCAGCCTATGAATCCCTTGGACCACCCTGAGGAGCTAGCTGGTCATCGAGGGGCTCTACTGAATCTACATCTTGCAGAAAAGGGACACAGAACAGCTCTGAATCTTGTGAGCTAAAACATGCATTTTCAGATTCTTTTACACTTGAGGAATCTGCTTTGTATTTTCCTCCTCTTAATGGTCAAGGAATAGCTACATTTACAGAAAAACTTCCCATAAGTTGAATCTGCTTGACACTAAAATAGCTGCAGTAAAGATTTCTTAAAAAATCACCTGATCTTTATGATGCCAACAGTGTTATTTGCAGACCTAGAACATGACTGATTTTTTTCCCAAAATTTGACCATTAGACACTTCTTTCTTTTGTGTGTGTGTGGGGATGGTGAAAGGGAAATAAAAATTGACTAGTTTTTCTTTTTTATTGTGGTAAAACATACATGACATAAAAATTTCCATTTTAATGATTTAAAAGTGTACAGTTCTATGGCATTAAGTACATTCACACTGTCCTGCAACAATTATCACCAGCCATCTCCAGAACTTCTTCCTCTTCCCAATCTGAAATTCTATACCCAACAAACACTAACTTCTCATTTCTTTCTCCACTCAGCCATTGGTAACCACACCACTATACTCTCTGTCTCTATGAATTGGACTATTCTAGGTACCTCATATAAGTGGAATTATATAATATTTGTCCTTTTGTGGACACATTATTATGTCCTATTTCATTTAGCAAAATGTCTTTAACATTTATCCATTTAATTTTTAAAAAGGTTCATTTATGTTGTAGCATTCCTTTGTAAGGCTAATATTCCATTGTAGGAGCATAGCATTTTTTAAGTCATTCATCCACTGATGAATAATCTTGTTGTTTCCACCTTTGGACTATTGTAAATAATGCTGCTACAAAGAGGGGTGTACAAATATCTCTTTGAGTCTCTGTTTTTAAATCTTTTGGGGATATACCCAGAAGTAGGATTGCTGAATCATATGGTAATTTTATGTTTAATTTTTTTTAGGAACCACAATCCTGTTTTTAATAGTGGTGGCATCATTTTACATTCCCACCAGTGGTGCACAGGGTTCCAATTTCTTCACACCTTTGCAAACACTTATTTTGTTTCTTTAATAACAGCCATCCCAACAGGCATCTCGTTATGGTTTTGAGCTGTATATGATTAGTGTATTAAGTCAGGTTCATGGTTTTCTAGAGAAACAGAACCAATAGGATATGTGTGTATGCATATCTATATACACACATCTATCTATCTATCTAACTATCTATCTATTATCTATCTGTTAATTATAGGAATTGACTCATGTGCTTATGGAGACCCATAATCTGCCATGTGCAAGATGGAGAATCAGAAAACTTGGAAGTATAGTTTAATCTGAGTCTGAAGGCCTGTGAACCAAGGGGCTACTGGTTTAAGTCTTTAAGTCCAAATGCCCAAGAAATAGGAACTCCAATGTGAGAGGACAAGAGAATAGATTGTCCCAGCTCAAGAAGACAGAGAGATTTGCCTTTCTCTAACTTTTTTTCCATTCTGTTCCTTCAGGAATAAGAAGAAGCCCACTCACATTGGTGAGGGCAGATTTTCTTTATTCAGTCTACTGATGTTAATAGTTCTGAAATTATGGGGAGACTTCTGGCCAAGGTGGAGACCTAGACAGAAACACAGTGTCTCCCTCCACAAATAAGAAGGAAAACAACTACCTCAAAAACTAGAAACAACTAGAAGTTCCAGAAAATGGACCTGCATGGAAGTCCAATAAACAAAGATATAAAGAAGAAATACTCATCCAGACAGGTAGAAGGGGTGGAGCCGGGGCAGAGAGGATGCAGTGTGGTGGTGGAAGCAGTGGTGGCAACAGCGATGGTGGCAGTGGCAGGTTGGTGGAAAAACCAGTCACATGTTTTAAAAAGTTGGGAGGGACACCTGGGGAGCACTCCCACACGAGACCAGATTGCACAGCTCATGGTCCCAGCACTGAGGAAAATAAAACCTCATTGCTTCTGAATGTGCAAACCAGTGGGGGTTGGGGCGGAGAAAGAAACTGCCAGCCTCTCAGCAGAGTCCACCTCCCCCACAAACAGCACTACGATGTGGTGAAATGGGTCAACCATACTGAAGAATAGCTAACAGGAGTGACAGCTCTACCTAAGAGACAGAGGCTAACAAACACAGGAGCCTTTCAAGATAAGGAGACAGAGAATTATGGCCCAAAAGGGGGAATGGATCAAGGTTCCAGTGGGAAAACTAAGCGACAGGAAATAGTCAACCTAACAGATGAGAAGATAGTCAACTTAACAGACATAGAGTTCAAAACACTGGTGATAAAGATGATCACAGGCTTGAGAGATATGCTTAAGTACAGCAAATGCATAAGAAGTGAAGGCTATGCTAAATGAAGCAAAGGAAAATCCACACAAAACCAATGGTGAAGGCAAGGAAACCAGGGTTCAAATCAATGATTTCAAACATAAGGAAGAAAAAAACAGTCAACCAGTACAGAATAAGGAAATAAAAATTGAAAAAAAATGAGAGGCTGAGGAACCTCTGGGACAACTTTAAATGTGCAAACACCTGAACCATAGGGGTGCCAGAAGGAGAAGAAGAAGAAGAGCAAGAAATTGAAAACTTATGTGAGAAAATAATGAAGGAAAACTCCCCAAATTTGGTGAAGGAAATAGACAGACAAGTCCAGGAAGCACAGAGAATCCCAAACAAGCTAGACTCAGAAAGGACCACACCAAGACACATCATAATTAAAATGCCAAAAGTTGAAGATAAAAAGAGATTCTAAAAAGCAGCAAGAGAAAAGCAGAGAGTTACCTACAAAGGGGTGACTATAAGACTATCATCTGATTTCTGAAAAGAAACTTTGCAAGCAAGAAGGGACTGGCAAGAAGTATTCAAAGTGATGAAAAGCAAGATCTACAACCAAGACTACTCTATCCAGCAAAGCTATCATTTAGAATGGAAGGGCAGATAAAGTGCTTCCCAGACAAGGTAAAACTAAAGGAGTTCTTGATCATCAAGCTATTACTATATAAAATATCAAAGGGACTTACTTAAGAAAAGAAGGTAAAAATCATGAACATTAAACTGACAACAAACTCACAACTATCAACAACTGAATCTAAAAAATAAAAACAAAATCCAACTAAGCAAACCGGAACAGGAACAGAATCATAAATATGGGGATCATTTGGAGGGTTATCAGCTGGGAGGTTGAAGAGGGAGAAATGGGGAAATGATGCAGGGATTAAGAAGCATAATCGGTTGGTACAAAATAGACATGGAGAAATTAAGAATATTATAGGAAAGGGTGATGCCAAAGAACTTATATGCATGACCCATGGACATGAACTATGGGGGGTGGGATTGCTCGAGGGAAGGGGGGTACTGTGCGGAGGGGAGCAAAGGGGAAAAAATTGGGACTACTGTAACAACATAATCAATAAGACATACTTAAAAAATACTTCTTAAATTATTCTCAGAGACATCCAGAAATAATGTTTTATCAGTCATCAGGGGATCACTTGGTCCAGTCATGTTGATAAGCAAAATTAGCCATCACAATTAGTGATGTTGAGCTCTTCCCATGGTCATTTGAATATCTTCTTTGGAAAAAAATGTCTACAAGTCCTTTGCTTATTTTTTAATTGGGTTGCCCATTATGTTGTTAAGTTGTAGCTCTTTATATATTCTGAATAATAAAACTTACCAGATATATGATTTACAGATATTTTGTCCCATTCTAAGAGTTACCTTTTGTACTCTTAAAAGTCACCATTGACATTTTTAATTTGTAAAGTACAATTTATTATTTTTCTTTTGTTGCTTGTACTTTTGCTGTCATATTTTTATTTATCTATTTATTGTTTTTCTGTTACAGTTGTCCCACTTTTTTCCCCATTGCTCCTCTGCCATTCCACTCACCCTTTCTCCCAGTCATTCCCCACCCTGTTGTCCATGTGAATGGGTCATTTATGCTAGTTTCTTGACTAGACCCTTCTCCCACAAACCCCCTTCTCTTTCTCGCTCCCTCCCCCCTGGTCACTGTTAGTCTGCTCCTTGTTTACATGCCCCTGGTTCAATTTTGCTTGTTTGTTTTTGTTGTTGATTAGTTTCCTGTATAAAGTGATATCAGATGGTATTTGTCTTTTGTTGCTTGGCTTATTTCACTAAGCATAATTCTCTCTAGTTCCATGCAAGTTGTCGTAAATGGTAGAAGTTCTTTCTTTCTTTCTGCTGCATAGTATTCCACTGTGTAAATGTACCACAGTTTTTTGATCCACTCATCTACAGATGGGCACTTAGGCTGTTTCCAGTACTTGGCTATTGTAAATAGTGCTGCTATGAACATGGGGGTGCATAGGTTCTTTTGAATTAGTGTTTCAGGATTCTTCGGATATAATCTTAGCAATGGAATTCCTGGATAAAAAGGCAGTTCCATTTTTAGTTTTTTGAGGAAATTTTATACTGTTTTCCATAGTGGCTGCAACAGTACACTAGGGTTCCATTTTCTCCACATCTTCGCTGGCACTTGTTCGTTGATTTGTTGTTGTTAGCTATGCTGATTGGTGTGAGGTGGTATCTCATTGTGGCTTTAATTTGCATCTCTCTGATGGCTAGTGATGTTGAACATTCTTTTATATGTCTATGGACACCCTCTGTCCATTTTTTAATTAAGTTGTCTGTCTTCTTCCTGTTGAGTTGCATAAGTTTTTTATATATTTTGGAGATCAAGCCCTTGTCTGAGGTATCATTGGCAAATATGTTTTCCCATATGGTTGGTTCCCTTTGCATCTTGCTGATGTTTTCTTTGGCCGAGCAGAAACTCTTTGGTTAGACATAGTCCTATTTCTTAATTCTTTCCTTTAATTCCCTTGCCTTAGGAGATATATTAGGGAAAAGCTTCTTGGGATATCCGAAATTATCTTGCCTGTTTTCCTCTAAGACTTTTATGGTGTCACGGCTTACATTTAGGTCCTTTATTCATCTTGAGTTTATTCTGGTGTATGGTGTAATTTGGTGGTCTAGTTTCATTTTTTTTTTGCACATTCCTGTCCAGTTCTCCCAGCACATTTGTTGAAGAGGCTCTTTTCACTCCATTTTTTGTTCCTTCCCCCTCTGTCAAATATTAGTTGACCATAAAGACCTGGGTTTATTTCTGGGCTCTCTATTCTGTTCCATTGATCTATATGTCTGTTCTTATGTGAGTACCAGACTGTTTTGATCACAGTGGCTTTGTAGTATAGTTTGATATCATGTATTGTGATTCCGCCAACTCTGTTCTTCTTCCTCAAGACTACTGTGGCTATTTAGGGTCTTTTTTGATTCCATACAAAATTTTGAAGAATTCATTCTAGGTCTGTAAAATATGTCACTGGCATTGTAATAGGGATTGTGTTGAATCTATACATTGCTTAGGTTGTATGGACATTTTAATGATGTTGATTTTTCCCATCCATGAACATGGTATATGCTTTCATTTGTATGTATCTTCCTTAATTTCTTTCTTCAGTGTTCAGTAGTTTTCTGAGTATGAGTCTTTTACCTCCTTGGTTAGGTTTATACCTAGATACTTTAATTTTCTTCTTGCTATAGAAAATGGGATATTTTTTCAAGTTTATATCTCAGATATATTATTGTTGGTGTACAGAAATGCCTTTGAATTCTGAATATTGACTTTTTACCCTGTTATTTTGCCAGTAGTTCAAGTAGTTTTTTGGTAGAGTCTATGGGGTTTCTATGTACACTATCACAGCATTGGCAAATAATGACAGTTTTACTTCCTCTTTTCCAATTTGAATGCCTTTCATTACTTTTTCTTGTCTGATTGCTGTGGCTAGGACTTTCAGGACTATGTTGAATAGGAGTGGAGAGAGTGGACATCCATGTCTTGTTCCTGATCTCAGGAGGAATGCTTTCAGTTTTTACCCATTAAGTATGATTTTGGCTTCAGGTTTCTTGTATATGGCCTTCATTATGTTGAGGTATGCTCCCTCTATTTCCATTTTGCTGAGTGTTTTCATCATAAATGGGTGTTGTACTATATCACATTTTTTTTCAGCATCTATTGATATGATCATGTGGTTTTTGTCTTTCATTTTGTTTATGTGGTGTATTATGTTTTTGATTTGCGAGTAGTAAACCATCCTTGCATCTCTGGGATGAATCCCACTTGACAGTGGTGTATGATCTTTTTAATGTATTGCTGGATCCACTTTGCCAATATTTTGTTGAGGTATTTAGCATCTATGTTGATCAGTGATATTGGCCTGTAGTTTTCTCTTTTTGTTGTGTCTTGACCTGGTTTTGGAATTAGGGTAATACTGGCTTCAGAGAAAGATTTGGGAGTCTTCCTTCTTCTTTGATTTTTTGGAATAGTTTGAGAAGGACAGGCTTAGTTCTTCCTTAAATGTTTTGTAAAATTCCTGTGAATCCAGCCAGTTCAAAATTTTGGTGTGCCAGAAGTGTTTTTATTACTGCTTCAATTTCATTAGCTCTTATCAGTCTATTCAGGCTTTTTGCTTTCTCTTGGTTGAATTTTGGAAGATTATATGTTTCTAGAAATTTGTCCATTTCATCTAGGTTGTCAAGTTTTTTGCCATACGGTTGTTTGTAGGAATTACTTACAATCATTTGTACTTCTGTGTTATTGGTTGTGATTTCTCCTCTTTTGTTTCTGATTTTGTTTATTTCGGTTCTCTCTTTTTTTCTTGATAAGCCTGGTTAAAGCCTTGTCAATTTTCTTTCTTTTCAAAGAACCAGTTCCTGGTTTTATTGATCTTTGAATTGTTTGTTTAGTCTCCATGTCATTTAATTCTGCTCTGATCTTGATGATTTCCTTCATTCTACCTTCTCTGGGCCTCATTTGTTGTTAATTCCTCTAGTTCTTGTAGCTGTAGGGTTAGATTTTTTGAGATTCTTCAATCCTTTTTTAAGTAGGCCTGTATTGCTATGAATTTTCCTCTCAGGATGGGTTTTGCTGTGTCCCATAGTTTTTTGGCTGTTTTGTGTTCATAATCATTTGTTTCCAGAAACTTTTTGATTTCTTCCTTGATGTCATTGTTAACTTATTCATTACTTAATAGCATGTTATTCATTCTCCATGAGTTTGAATGTCTTTTGAGTTTTTTCCTTGAGGTTGAATTACAGTTTCAAGCCATTGTGAACTGAGAAGATGCTTGATGTAGTTTCAATTTTCTTAAATTTGTTGAGTCTTGTTGTTTCCTAGCATGTGATCTATCTTTGAAAATGTTCCATATGCCCTTGAAAGAATGTGCATTTTGCTTCCTTGGCATGAAAAGTTCTATATATATAAACTAAGTCCATTTGATCTAGAGTGTTGTTCAATGCCTCAATATCCTTGGTGTTTCTTTGCTTCGAAGATCTGTCCATTGTTGACAATGGGATGTTAAAGTCCCCTACTATGAGTGTGTTGCTGTTGATATCCTTATTGTAGTCTTCCAAGATTTTCCTTATATATTTGGGTGCTCCTATGTTGGGTGCATATATGTTTACCAGGGTTATATCTTTGTGAAGAATTGTTCCCTTAAGTATTATGAAATGTCCTTCTTTGTCTCTTTTTATGGCCTTTGCTGTGAAATCTATTTTGTCTATTATAAGTATTCCTACCCCACTTTTTTTTTTTCCTGTCTGTTAGAAATATTTTTTTTCCCATCCCTTCACTTTCATTCTCTGTAGATCTTTTGTTCTGAGATGGGTCTGTTGTAGACAGCATATACATGGGTCATGTTTTCATATCCATTCAGTTACCCTATGCCTTTTGATTGGTGCATTTAATCCACTTACATTTAAGGTTATTATTGACAGGTATTTATTCATTGTTACTTTTTCCCTTTGTACCTGTGTTTCTCTCCTGCTCTCTTTTTCTTCTTTTTCTTCAAGAATTCCCTTTAGCATCTCTTGCAATGCTGGTTTGGTGGAGATGTATTCTTTTATTCTTCCTTTATTTGGAAAACTCCTTATTTCACCTTCCATTTTGAAAGTGAGCCTTGCTGGGTAGAGTAGTCTTGGTTGTATGCCTTTGTTTTTCATTGCTTGAAATATTTTTTGCCTTTCTCTTCTGGATTGTAATGTTTCTGTTGAGAAATAAGCTGACAGCCTGGTCAGAGTTCCCTTGTATGTTATTTTCTGTTTTTCTCTTGCTATCCTTAGGATTCTGTCTTTGTCTTTGATTATTGCTATTTTAATTATGATGTGCGTTGGAGTGGGCCTCCTTGGGTTCATCTTCATTGGGAGTCTCTGTACTTCCTGTACTTGTGAGACTTTT
This sequence comes from Furipterus horrens, assembly GCF_987537825.1. Classification (NCBI taxonomy): domain Eukaryota; kingdom Metazoa; phylum Chordata; class Mammalia; order Chiroptera; family Furipteridae; genus Furipterus; species Furipterus horrens. The sequence goes on along the minus strand of NW_028327178.1, from coordinate 56,099,765 downwards.
TCTCTCCTCGTTTTCGGGAAATTTTCTGCCATTACTTTTTCAATCAGGTTTTCTATCCCTTGCTCCTCCTCTTCTCCTTCTGGTAACCCTATGATCCAGATATTATTATGTTTCATGTTGTCCTGCAGCTCTCTTAAACCCTCTTCATTCTTTCTCAGTCTTTTTTCATTTTGTTGCACTGTCTGGGGATGTTTTTATACATTGTCCTCTAGCTCATTGATCCAATCCTCTGCTTCATTAGGCTGCTTTTGATTGCTTCTACTGTGTTCTTCAGTTCAGAAATTGTATTTTCATTTCTTCCTGGCTCTTACTGATAGTTTCTATGTCCTTTTTCATGCTGGTGAATTTCTCAGTAAGTTCCTTGTAGCTTCCCTGGAGTTCTTTGTCATTTTCCTAGAGTTCATTGTAGTTTTCTCTCAGTTTGTTGAGTTCATTGAGCTTCCTCATTACCACTGTTTTGAATTCCATTTCTGATAGTTTGCTTGCCCGTATTTCATTCTCTCATGAATTCTGGGAATTCCTCCTTTCCTTTTGATGGGGTGTTGTTTTCTCATTTCCCCATCTTAGGTGGCTGCTTTTGTTTGTTTCTGTTTCTTAAATTGATCTGCTTTCATTTCCTACCGTTGTGGTGTAACCTTCTGTGGTATGAATCCTGTGTGATTCAGTGATCTAGGCTCCTTGATCGCCTGAACTTGATGCTCTTGGGATGCCCTTTATGCCTTTTATTTGACTCTCTGGTAGTACTGTGGTTTTGGTTATTGTGTTGCTCTTTTCTGGGTCCTTCTGTCCAATTAGCTGGGAGTCACTCCACCCACCTCATCTTGTAGACAGTTGTTGAAGTGCCTCGGGTTAAGGCCACTCAGAGGGGAGTAGTCTGCTTATGAGATTTCTCCCATAGCACTGGGGATGCGTCTGCACTGGGATCCATTATCCTCTTCCCCCAGCTCTCTCTCTCCAAAACCAGCACCAAAAGCTTTTCCAAAGTGTCTCTAGTTCAGTTCATCCTCTTTGGCCATGGCCCATGTCGAGCAGGATGAATGTGCCCCCTTATGCTGGGTTGTGTGGGCCAGGGGTGCTCCGATGAGCGCACACGGCCCTGGATGGGACCCCAAGTGCACTCCTGTGTGTGCACCCCGGCTACACACACACACACACACACACACACACACACACACAATATGCTGCTCCCAGACTCCCAGAGCCAGGCGCCACCTGGCCAACTCCTGGCTCTGCCAGTGGGCACAGCCTCAATCTCCACCTCTGGCTCCTCTCAGAGGAAACCTAGGGGCATTGAAAAATCTTTGTGCACTGCCAGCTGCTGACCAGGGAGCCAAGCCAGCCAGAATTCACGCCTCTCCCGTGTCTCCTCCATGATCCTCATCAGACAGATCACTCTGAGGTGGCCTTCTCCGCCACCAGCAGCACTAAGGTTCAACTCCCACCAGTATCCAGATGTTAACTGAGATGCTCTGTCCACATTTAGTTGAAACTACAGACCAGTCTTGGGAGCAAGCAAGCGTAGCCTCCCCTTACGCATCCACCACCTCCCCCCAGTGTTGTCATATTCAAGAAATCATTGCCAAATCCAATCTTGTGAAGTATTTTCCCCATTATTTTCTTCAAAAGTTTTATGGTTTTAGCTCCTACATTTAGGTCTTTGCTCCACATTGGCTTAATTTGTTGTATATGGTATAAGATATATGGATTCAGTGTTATTATTTTCCATGTGGATATTTACTTTTCCTAGCATGATTTTTGAAAATAATGTCTTCTCTTTGAATGGCCTTGGCACCCTTGTCAAAAATCACTTGACCATATATGAGAAAGTTTGTTGCTGGGCTCTCTATGCTATTCCATTGGTTTATATGTCTTTCTTTATGCCAATACTCTACTGTTTTTGTTATTGTAGCTTTGTAGTAAGTTTGTGAAATTAGAAAGTATGAGATGTCCAAATTGGTTATTCTTTAAAAAAATTTTTTTTAATTTATTTTTAGAGAGGGGAAAAGGTGGGAGAGAAACATCAGTGTGTGATTGCCTCTCGCTTACTCCCAACCAGGGACCTGGTCTGCAACCCAGGCATGTGTCCTGACTGGGAATCAAACTGGTGACCCTTCAGTTCACAGGCTGGCACTCAATGCACTGAGCCACACCAGCCAGGGGTAGTTATTCTTTTACAATATTATTTTAGCTATTTGGGGGTGGAGGTTTCTTGAGATAGCACATGAATTTTAGTATAGACTTTTCTATTTCCACAAGGAACATCATAGAGATTTTGATAGGGTTTGTGCTGAATCTGTAGATTTCTTTGGGTAGTACTGACATCTTAACAATATCAGGTTTTCTAATGAATGAATATTAGGATCTATTTATTTGTGTCTAATTTCTTTCAGCAACATTGTACAATTGTCAGCGTAATCTTTTACCTGCTTGCTTAAATGTATTCTTAAGTATTTTATTCTTTTTGATGCTGTTGTAAATTGGACTGTTTTCTTAATTTCCTTTTTGATTATTCATTGTTAGTGTAAAGAAATGCAACTGATTTTTGCATGTTAATTTTGTATCCTTCAACTTTGTTAAATTTGTTTATTAGTTCCAGCAAGTATTCTTTGTTTGTTAGAATCTTTAGGGTTTCCTACATATAAGACCATGTCATCTGCAAACAGATCATTTAATTTTCCTTTATAGTTGGAATGCCTTTTATTTCTTTTTCTTGCCTAATTTCTCTGACTAAAACTTCCAATAAATACTATGTTGAAAAGAAGTGGTGAAAGCATGCATCCTTGTCTTGTTCCTGATCTTCAAGAAAAAGCTTTCAGTTCTTCACCATTGAATACAATATTAACCATGGGCTTTCCGTAGATAGCCTTTATTATGTTGAGGTAATTTCCTTCTATCCTAGTTTGATGATGAGTGTTTTTATCACGCAAAAGTGTTGAATTATGCCAAATGCTTTTATGCATGATGAGATGAATATGTAGTTTTTCCCCCTACGTTCTCTTACTGAAGTGTCTTACACCAATTGATTTTCATATATAAAACCATCCTTGCACTACAGAAATAAACCCCACTTGGTCATGGCATATAATCCTTTTAGTATGTTGCCAAATTCAGTTTCCTAGTATTTTGTTGAGGATTTTTACATCAATATTCATATGGAATAATGGTTTTCTTTTCATTTTGTGACTTTGTTTGGCTTTGGTATTAAGGTTATGCTAGCTTCACAGAATGGATTAGAAAATGTTCCCTCCTCTTCATTTTTTGGGGATGATTTTGAAAAGTATTGGTGCCAGTTCTTCTTTACATGTTTGGTAGAATTCACAAGAGAAACCATTTGGTCTAAAGATTTTCTTTGGTAGGAAGTATTTGATTACTAAGTCAATCACTTTACTAGTTACAGATCTAGTCAGATTTTCTATTTCTTCATGATTCAGTCTTAGTAGGGTATGTTTCTAGGAATCTGTCCACTTCATCTAGGTTATTCAATTTGTTGATATACCAGAGTCCATAGTACTCTCTTATAATCTTTTCCATTTCTGGATCTCTTGAATCTTTTTCCACCTGAAGGACAGGTTTGTAGCATTAAAAGAGAGTAAACTGTGGTCATGATGTATTGGCACCTCTGCTGTGAGCTGTGGGTGACGCCTGCTGTCTTGGGTCTAGGTGCACTGGGACCATGTGTGAGGTGACTCTCACACCCTGAACTTTCTTGGTTTTATGCTCTCAACTTAACTCTCCTTTCCACATACCACAGGATCATAATATTTGGGGACTAAAAACACCTAGTATGATGTTTTCCAAACTATGAGTTGCAACCTCACAGAGAGCTGGAAAATCAGTTTAAGTGGGTCACAGCTAGCATTTGAAAAAATGAAACAAGATAGAAAATATCATTGTTTATAAGTATTGTTTGGTGAAACTTTTGCCTTAGTTGTGCATATAAGTATTGTGGATTGTGGTATAAAATGTGTTTCTTACTGTTCTTCACGGTCAAAAACAACCTAAAGGTGTCTGATCTAAGCCAATTATCCCTCATTTTAGATGGGAGAAGACTGAGGTCCAAGAAAAGGTACATTATTCACTGGAAGTGACACAGTCAGTTTGTGGTAAAGCAATGCCATTCATTCATTGGTGGATATTTGGTTTCTACCCAAGGGTTCCCCCCAGTGAGTGAATGTATTGTATGGTCTCAAATATTTGGAAATCTATTTTTCTTCTGGTCACAGGGTGAAAATTTCAAACATATGTAAAACTAATCTTTGGATATTCAGCAACACTTTTACAGTCTGATAAAGTCAATTTTATTTCTTTTCTTCCCCTTTCTCATGTAACCTCTACTATCCAAATGCCATAGTATTACTATCTTTTTCACCCTAGATGGCAGTAACAGCTTAGATGTAAAGGCAATACCTCTAGATGTCAATGACTGCTCTCTCCAGCATTTCTCCTTTTACTCTTCCTTGGGAATACATCATCAGACTTTTCAAGACTCAATATTTGCCTCCCAACTCTACTCAATCTAGGGCACATCCCTTAAGAGAAAGACAAATCATCCAGGAAGGTATGTTGGGAAGAAAGGAAAGGGAATCCTTTATCTTTCCAGAATAATACAATAGATGAAGGAGGTCTACAGGCCCTGAGGAGAAAGCAGAAAAGGAGCTATGCAGGTGCTTCTCTCTCCAGGGCTTGGTGTTGAAGGAGAGTGAGCAATTAGATTTCACAAGAAACCAGCCTGGGAACCAGAAAGCTCAGGGCAATAAGGAAATGTGGAACCACACACTATCAGTCTAGGTGGCCACAATAACCGCCTTTAGGGTGTGGGAGGGAACTAAGGCACAGGCGTGAATGCTTTTCCCAAGATCATAGGGCTGTAGGGAATTAACACAGAGCCAGAACCGAGCAACCTCTCTTGGCATATGTGACAGCTCTGGGGAACCACCCTAACAATATTAGAATAATGTAGAAAACTCTTCCCTCCTCAGAATAAACTATGCCAATTTTCAAGGACTAGGTAAAAACAACAAAAAGAAACAAATGTTACCAATAGATTATTAATACTAATGCCTATTTAAAAGGTTATTAAAATTTTTTGGTGTATAAAATGTTTCATTAATTTTATTTAAAAATCTGATCTTAGCATACTTTGGTCACAATAAGAACCGTATTTAAATGAGTTACCTTTGGAGTCTATAGTTGGCGCTGAACATTATTGGAATTGTCTTCAGCATTAGTTTATGTAAGCGGAGGATGTTTTTTAGTTGTAAAAGTAACACATACATTCATTCTTAACATAAATATTTTAACAACACAGACCAGACTCCTTTAGTCCACCTCCTCCTAAATCAGATCACCCTCCCCCCCCAGAGAAAGCCATTAATTTGCTGACCTTCCTCTAGTAACAGTTTGTAATTTTGACAGCATCATTTTCACTGAGTCACACTTGGCTTTGCAACAAAATTTTATCATTTAGCTTGATCATCACATCATTCATGAAATTTAACTCTAAATGGATTTTGGTTGATATCAAAATTCGATTCCATCCTCAGAGAACAAATAAGAAAAAGGAAGACTTAACATTATTGAGAATTAAAAAAGAAAAATTCCCCTGAAAACTTTCCAAATAATGAACTGCAAGCTCTAAAATAATTTCAAAACTGTTGTGAGCCGTGGCAACGTACATAGAAGTACCATTTGAGCTATTCACATTGCTTTAAAGACAAACCTTTGCTTTTTAAAAGGTCTGTCCATTTGTGTTCAGATGAGAATCTGCTGTGTAATAGCTATGACCCAGCATTCTCATCCAATTTTTGCCAGCAACTGGGCCTTCTGCTTTGCTTACTAAAAGGAGACAGTCTTATTTTGAAGCTGTTAAAATTATCAACTTTCTAATCTTCAATTAGACACACTAAAAGGTAAAGCCTTTTAAATGACCCATCTGGCAGCTTGACTATGTGAATACCTTTCACTCATTCAGGGAAAAACAGCATGGCTAATGGCAGGAGACCTGTGCTTGGAGTCTACAGTAGGAACTGACCTGTCCTTTGCAGTTCTTCAACACTTGGAAATGAAGTTTCAGTGGCTCAAGAAATAATGGACAATTGTTATTGAACATAGTTGACCACAAATGCCCCTGGTCCTATGGTGCAGCAAAAATCTGTCTCACCTACAGGGAAACTGTCCCCTACTGTTTTTAATCTCACTTGATGTTCAGTGAAGCCTGTGGCTCTCTTTTCTTTAAGTCTGGAACATTAGAGAGATACCTCTTATTGCTGCATTGTCAAGCCCTTTAGTTCCTTTTTGTACCTTGTCGAATGAAAATAGTTCATTTCTATCATTTTAGAAATGTTTTTCTAAATGCAGATGAAGTAGGTAGAAATGAGAAAAGATAGGTGCACAGCAGTCTAGTTCTTCTGTCACAGTGGTAATGAACTGTGTGTATGGTGACTCCCTCAGCCCTGTGCCTTTCACTCAGAGCCTGTGAGCTCTGAGTCCAGTATGATGGATTCCTGAACTGTTTCTAGGAGGCAATCAGAACTGCTCGTCCTTAGGCCACCCTGTTCCCTAGGGCAACAGAAAGGAGGCCAAGCCAACTCTGTCCTCTTGGCAACAGGCTGTAGCCACAGAGAGGAGGGCCCTGCTTCAGGAAGATGACTGGACAGCAAGGGCCAGGAACAAGTACTTCAGGCTGGGTGCAGAAAATGCTACATACATTCTGTTGGCCCAGACACACTTGGGTGAACTCAGAATCTTGTAGGGATGATTTTTACATCCACAAGGAAGCTCTGTCCCATTTCTCTGGAAACCAGTGAGTGGCCGTCTATCTTGTTTTCATCCTTGTGGTAAAGGCATGAGTACAGAAGAATATTTTCTCTAAAAAACAATCCACACAGAAAGATGACACCGGCCCATCTTGAGTGGTAGCCTCTTTGCAGCCCCAGGCTGTGGGTGCCAGGCAGGAATAGAGGCCAGTGTAGCCTGATATGCTGACTGTTCAGGAAAAGATGTAAATTCCAGTATTTATGTGAAATCTTCTCATTTTTACAAGTTCAATCAAATTTTGTCATAACACCCTGTGGGGCAAACCACACACATTGGCCTCCCTCCAGGCCATGTCTACAACTTCTGCAGAGAAGATCTCTGGGCATAGGCTTTCCCCATAGTAGATCACTTTGGATCCAAAGAACCCGAGTTTCTGTACCAACACAGCTGGTGGTTGTAGTCCTCATTCTCCTTTTTATGAGCTGGAGTGAAAAACAAATGGCCTCTTCCCCTGCATCTCCCAAGGAGTTGGTGCAGCACAGGCTGCACTGAGTGCCAGCCTGATGCTGCTGTCTCTGCAGGGAGGCCCAGACACCCATATTTTCACAGTTGACTTAATCCCTGCAGCAGTAGGTAATGAAATGCCTGATGTGACTCCTTTTGTTAATTTTTAATTGAAATTGCTATTTTTATAGGTCAAAATGGCTGAGTAGCCACAATTTCATATGGTTCAAAATAAGTAAAATGTTCCTGTTTCTCTGCCATTCCTCAGTAAATGACTGGCCTCCTTGGTCTTGTCCAGTATCCACCAACCCCTGTGCTGTCCAGGCAGGTTTAGTTGGCTCTGCCAGGCTCGGCTACAGGGTGTTAGAAAAGGCCACTCAGGCCTCTATCAGCTCTAGTGAGAAAGACTCCGGAGACTTGTGTAAACATCTCTCAGGGCTATGTCTGGAATATTTATGCTCCCTTTATTGTTTTTCTATTACGTGGTTGTCTAAGGTAATGAAAATAAATCTAGATAGTCTCAAAGCTCTGAAATCACATAAACCGGGCTCTAAAAAATAAGCCTTAGAAAGAACACATTGGATTTATATCACAAACCCACTCACTGCTGTCTGCCATTGTTTTAAGCATTCACTTTTCCTGGAATTCAATTTTCATTTTCATTCAGAAATGACTGCTTCCACTAAATTGAGAGTCAGTATTGTCTCATTCCCTGAACTCCCTGGAACAGTACTCAGAGACACTGTGGTGATGAAGGCTGACCAGCCTCAGCCAATGCAAACTCCATCTATTCCTCCATTGGCTAGAGGGGACCTGGCACAGGAGGTATATTCTTCTAACAGATATTTTTGGAGCCAGCAAAGGAGGCAACCTGAGGATATGGCGCTGCATGAGGAAGTTAGGGAGTGATAAAGTCAGGGGTGAGGACACCACCCTCAGTGAGGAAAGTACCTTTCACTGTACAAAGAAAACCTTCCAGAATCAGGACACGCCTGGCGCTTGGCCCAAAAGGGCAACTGGTCCAACCCACCATTTTGCAGAAGACTCTCTTGGAAAAGCAGGGATATTCAGAGTGACTAAGATCCTATTGCATTAACCTCAGTCTTGCTCTTCCCTTTTGGTTTAGGTGGAAAGCCCATTAGTGAAGAGAGGGGCAGCTCAATCAGGGTAGTGAAGTTTACTCAACCAAGTCATAACGCCTATATGTGTAGCAAGCCTCTTCCTCAAAAACAAAGCCAACTATTGTCCTTTATTTTTCTATCTTGACTATCAAGTCTTCCAGCAGAAATACATAAAAACAAATTTAACAGTTTTAAACCAATTACCTAGAAGTTGATAAATTAGATGCCCAAACTTCTGCACCAGTTTAAAATAAACATGCCTTTTACTAACATGCTTACAGAGACCTCAAATGAGTATAAAAGAAAAGGGCTAAAAGGCCCTCAGAAGTAAGTGGGTCCCAGCAATGCATAGGCTTACCCATGGGAAGACTAGCAGTGGGTACCCACAATCACAAGCTGCCATCTAGCCGGACATTGCAGCCTCCCCCACTCAGGATCCTGGGAAGGCAGGATTTAATTTTTTATTGTTATTTTATTACAGTTGTCCCAAACTTTCCCCCTTGCCCTCCTCCACCCAGCCCACCCCCCACTCTCACAGTCAATCCCCACACTGTTGTCCATGTCCATGGGTCATTCACACATGTTCTCTGACTAGTCCCTTCCCCTTCTTTCCACCCTTATCCCTATCCCTCCACTTCTCTGGTCAATGTCAGTCTGTTTCATGTTTCCATGACTCTGATTCTATTTTGCTCATTAGTTTACTTTGTTCATTAGATTCCTCTTAGAGGTGAAATCAAATGGGAAAAGGAACTGAATAGACATTTCTTCAAGAATATATGAAAAGATGCACAACATCACTAGCCATCAGAGAGATGCAAATTAAAATCACAATGAGATACCACCTCACAGCTGTCAGAATGGCCATCATTAATAAATCAACAAACAGTAAGTGCTGGTGAAGATGTGGAGAAAGGGGAACCCTAGTGAACTATTGGTGGGAATGTAGACTGGTACAGGCCACTTTAGAAAACAGTATGAAATTTCCTCAAAAAACTAAAAGTGGAACTGCCTTTTGACCTAGTGATTCCACTGTTGGGAATATAACCTAAGATTCTTGATCACCAATTCAAAAGACCTTATGCACCCCTATGTTCATAGCAGCCCTATTTACAACAGCCAAGTGCTGGGAGCAGCGTAAGTGCACATGAGTAAATGAGTGGATCAAAAAACTAGCACATTTACTGAATGGAATTCTACACAGCAGAAAGAAGGAACTCCTACCTTTTGCAACAGCATGGAAGGAACTAGAGAATATTCTGTTAAGTGAAATAGGCCAAGCAGAAGACAGGATTTGGATGTTGACAAAGTGAAAGGCACTTTAGGAGCACTCAGGTGCTCTGACAACAGACACGAAACCACATGGACAGCAGCAACCACAAACACATATCCATCTTCACCAGTCATCTTTCCCCCAAGAAGCACAAATATGCACGATGCCACAGAGAGTTCAGAAAACCATCACTGATAGCTTTGTCAGTAAGTATAGGCCCTTTCCCACCATGCCATCACTGTCCAGCCACCTCCTGCTTAGCTCCTTCTAAACCCCTTAGGGGAGGAAGCCTCTTGGCACATGCAGTCACCTTGGGATGCTGAGGGACAGCCACCTTCCTGGAAGGTCAACTTGAAACTGCCCAAACTGAAGTAATCATGCCGCATCCCAAATCCCTCCTAGAGTTTACATCCACTGGATATATATCCCATCCCACATACACAAATGGCCATTGGAGACCCCTGGTCTTCCCCAGTAAGATTGAGAAAATGCCAATTAGCATTAGCCTAGTGGATGCTGCTGACTGGGGGTGGGGGTCAGGGGCAAGGACACATTGCATTGTTTCTTTGCTCATTGCCTGGCTCATGTCCAGTGACTGACTGAATAAACAGAGGCAGAAATTGATGGGGGAGATGGTTTTGAAGGCAGAGCCCTAGGTTAAGACCCTCTTAACACTCAGTTTCTCTGTGGATCCCCAACACTTTCCCCCTAAGCTGCTGGGAAGTGTTCACTCTGTTGAAGCTGAGAGATCCACTTACTCTAACAGATATCTTCTTGTAACAGTGAAGTTCCTCTGGGAAGGGTGGCATACTGCACCTGTAATATCAGGGGTTCCCCACTACAGCACTACCAAAATTTGGGTCAGATCATTCTTTATTGTGGGGGCTGCCCTGTGCATTGCAGGATGTTTAGAGCATCCCTCGAGCCACTCCCCAAGTTGAGTTGACCAAAAATCTCCTGACACTGTCAAATGTTCCCTAGAGCGCAAAACCACCCCAGATTGGGAACCATAAGTGTAAATGAACCAGATTGCTCTTCCAGTGCTGTATTAAGGGAACTGACATTTCTTAAAAGAAGTTCTAAGGAAGATAATTAGGTAATTGGGAGGCAAGAAGCCTAGTGAAGAAGCAAGTTGCTGGGCAGGACTGTATGTGAACAAATGGCTGCACCCACAGTATTATCTAAGTTTCTATCTGCATCCAGGAGAGAAGTCACTTTCTTCCTCACCCTATCTCTTCCCTTTTAAACTAGGCTAATGGTCCTAGTCATGAAATGGAGCTACAGTCTGAGCCTGAATCATCTCTTTCACTGTGTAAAAATACATCTTGAGTTTGTGAAACATCAAACAGAGCCCATTGCTATGCTGTGCAATATCCACATTTCCATTTTATTGAGCAAATTCTAAGCCTTCAGAAGCAACAACACCCATATTGAGCTCTCGAGTGCAAAACTTTCAAGTGTTTCTTAACAAAATTAGATACAGACAGTGATAAAAACCTCTGCAGACACAGTTTTAGCTATCGACTGTCTTCACTAGCCATGCAGTGTGTAGCCACGAAGGAACCTCTGAAAATCACTTAATTACTTTCTTGAATTTGATAATGGGAGGCTCTGCTACACAACAGCCCCTGGAGTAAGGTGAACACAGGCAAACTGCTGCCCCTGAAGAGGAGGTCCATGGGACGCACTTCCAAATGTAATAGAACATATCCCAAGTAAAAACACACTTGGATTTTTTTTTCTCTCTTTGTAAACCTGTCTTCCTGCCACCCCTCTCTGCTGGTCCTGTATATGTACTCATCCCATCACCTGACTGAGAAGGGAGCTCCCAGTCTGGGGACAGAGACCAGTGAGGAGGCACTAAGGCAACACTGGATGGGGACAGTGAGAGGAGGCATGGCCAGGTCTGTAATGAGGAGTGGAGGAAGAAGGCACTTCACCTATCCAAGGCAAGGCAAGTCAGGTGGAAGTAAGATGATCCCTGAAGCAAATCTGAGGGGAGGACTGGGGTGGGTGCAGGTAGGCTGGGCACTGGAAAAGCAGTGTGAGTTGCATCAGCGCAATGACTGGGAGCACTTTGGAGCTTGAAGCAAAAAGTGTGACATGGGGAACTTGGACAAATAAATTCATGGCAGGTTCTCCCTGGACACTGGAGAGCTGCCTATTGATGATGACAGCAAGTGGGACAGATTTACCTATTTCTCCCCAAGGCCGGGGGTTGGCATTTATAATCCTTGAATTAAGGCCTAGGCAAAGTAATGATGGCCCATTCTTCTGTGGATCTGAAACTCTTGCTGTGTCCTCTCTCTTTAAACCCAGGATAATTACATGTATTTTGTGTTCAGAACTTCAGAAGAATTAGGTCCTCCTTCAGGTATCACTGTATGTATGGGGGGCAATCTACAGGCTTCAGGACACCTGTGTTCAGTGAGTCTGGACCATGCAGGTACCAGACTGCTTGGGAACAGAGGGCCACAAGGAAACCACCATGGTGTGATGAAAGCCACAGGGCTGCGGGGGACTATGGACCCAGCTAGGGATCCACAGAGATAGAGGAAGGAAATAGTAGAGGACAAGAGAAAGCAAAAGGGAGAAAGGGGTCTTTGGGGCTAAACATGACTAATCTCTTAAGAGGTCTCAGGGCCCTGGGCTGGGCTGGGCTGCACCATATCCACCAGGATGGCTGCACCCCCACATTCATGATGGTCTCCCTAAGCCAGTTACCAGACAGTCCTGGTCTTTTTTTTTAAGTATATTTCATTGATTATGTTGTTATAGTAGTCCCAATTTTTTTCCCTTTGCTCCCCTCTGCCCAGTAGCACCCTTTCCTCCAGCAATCCCACCCCTCTTAGTTCATGTCCGTGGGTCATGCATATAAGTTCTTCGGTTCACCCTTTCCTATATTATTCTTAACTTCCCTATGTCTATTTTTTTCCAACCAATTATGCTTAATCCCTGCACCATTTCCCCATTTCTCCTCTTTCCCCCTCCCAGTTGATAACCCTTCAGGTGATCTCAATACCTAAGATTCTGCTCCTCTTCTGGTTTGTTTGGCTGAATTTTGTTTTTATTTTTTAGGTTCAGTGGTTAATAGTTGTGAATTTGTTGTCATTTTAATGTTCATAATTTTTACCTTCTTTTTCTTAAGTAAATCCCTATGACATCTCATATGATAATAGCTTGGTGACAATGAACTCCTTTAGCTTTATCTTGTCTGGGAAGCACTTTATCTGTCCTTCCATTCGAAATGATAGCTTTGCTGGATAGAGTAATCTTGGTTGTAGGCTGCTTTTCATCACATTGAATACTTCTTGCCAGTCCCTTCTTGCCTGCAGTTTCTTTTCAGAAATCAGCTGATAGTCTTATAGGCACTCCTTTGTAGGTAACTCTCTGCTATTCTCTTGCTGCTTTTAAAATTCTCCCTTTAGCTTTAACTTTTCACATTTTAATTATGATGAGTCTTGGTGCGGTCCTTTCTGAGTCTAGCTTGTTTGGGACTCTCTGTGCTTCCTGGACTTGTATGTCGACTTCCTTCACCAAATTTGGGGAGTTTTATTTTATTATTTTCTGACATAAGCTTTCAATTTCTTGCTCTTCCTCTTCTCCTTCTGGCACTGCTATGGTTTGTATGTTGGCATGTTTAAAGTTGTCCCAGAGGTTTCTAAGCCTCTCCTCACTTTTTTCAATTCTTGTTTCCTCATTCTGTACTGGTTGACTGTTTTTTTTCTTCCTTATGTTTCAAATTATTGACTTGAACCCCAGTTTCCTTCCCTTCACCATTGGTTTTGTGTACATTTTCCTTTGTTTCATTTAGTATAGCCTTCACTTCACTTCTTATGCGTTTACCATACTTAAGCATATCTGTCAAGCCTGTGAGCATCTTTATCACCAGCGTTTTGAACTCTACATCTATTAGGTTGGCTATCTCTTCATCTGTTAGTTTTCCCACTGGAACCTTGATCCATTCCCCCTTTTGGGCCATATTTCTCTGTCTCCTCATCTTGAAATGCTCCTGTGTTGTTAGCCTCTATGTCTTAGGTAGAGGTGTTGCTCCTGTTACGTTGTAAGGGGCAGAGCCTTAGGGATTTGTCAGTACAGGGCGACCCATTTCACCACGTTGTGGCGCTGTATGTGGGGGAGGTGTCTGAGAGGGAACAATGCCACTTGCTCAGCACTCACACCTTTTCCAGGCACTTCTCCCACTTTGGTATGGGACTGGGGCCTCTCTAGCTGTTGCTCTCACTGTCGTTCCCAGAGTGGGTGGGTCTGTGGATGTTCTAGGACTGTGGGGTCCCTTTAAACAAGAGGACTATGCTGAGAGTCCAGCAGTTTCTTCCTCTGCTCCAACCCCCACTGGTTTGCAGAGTGAAAATCAATGAAGCTTTATTTTCCCTGGTGCTGGGACCATGAGCTGTGCGGTCTGTTCTGGTGCTAGGAGTGTTCCCCAGGTGTCCCTCCCGATTTTTTAAAATGTGTGACTGCATTTTCCGCCATCCGGCTCCTGCTGCTGCTGCTACCACCACCACACCGTATCCTCTCCACCCTGGCCCCACCCCTCTTACCTGTCTGGATGAGTATTTTTTCTTTATATATTTGTTTGCTGGACTTCCATGCAGCTTGATTTTCTGGAACTTCTGGTTGTCTCTAGTTTTGAGGTAGTTGTATTCCTTCTTAGTTGTGGAGGGAGATGCAGCATGTCTGTCTAGGCCTCCAAATTGGCTGGCAGTCCTTGTCTTGACACACACTCTAAGGGGCTGAGTATCGTGAGGGAATTCTGCCTCCTTTGCCCATCACCAAAGCCAACAAGTTATAAGTACCTAAATTCACCATTCTCAAGGCTTTTACTAAAAGTCACCAGAATCACAGATTGTAAAACTAGCTCAGAACAGAAAGTTCCAGTGGCCCTTGGTCTAACAGGTATAAATCATAGAGCAGTTTAGCTGAACATCAGTGTTTTATTTTCTAGAGGAGGGTGGTTTAGAAGTAGCTAGGAACCTTAAAAAAACAACCTGAAGAGCCTTATGAAGGGCTGTTCTATAAGCCCCCAATACAAGCCAACCTGCTCTGATACACCTGAGCCCTTGCTGTCCCACTGCTGCCCCTGCGGCTCACTCACATCTTTGGCACCGCTGAAACTCCTCAGAGTCTTACAAATGCAGGTAGTGAGCACAAGTGCATTTAAGAACAGGTCTCTCCATAACAGCATGGATGGACCTCACAAGTGTAATGTAAGTGAAAGAAGGCAGACACCAAAGAGCACCTATTGCATGATTCCATTGGTATGAAGTTCAAAAGCAGTTGAAACTACTTTGTGCTGATAGTGATCAGGAAGTGGTGATCTTCTGTGGGGCATGCCTGGGAATGGCGCTTGAGCGTGTTTCTGCGGGATGATCATGTCTCTTTGTGTATTGGGTGGTGGTTACACAGGTATGTTCAATTTGTATGAAATCACTGAGCTGAACATTTATAATGCACATGCTTTTCTGTAAGTATATTAACCTTCAATAGAGAGTTTTCAATACTTCTGAACCACAGTTTGTAGACTGACATGAGAGGCTGTCCTGCTTTGTGGATGTCACAGGTTCCTGGCCACACTTTCGAGCTTGGGCCAGAGGCCTGGGCAGCACCAAAGAGGCCTCAGCCAACACTTACCTGCTGCAGGCTGTCCTCTTCCCTCCTGCTCTGATTCGGGCGGTTGATGAAAGATCGCGTGGACACTTTGTAGTGGTTCAGCAGGCAGACAATGACCACGACCATCACTGTAACCACCACAGTGATGATGATGATCTGGGCAAACTCCAGCTCCGCTGCAATGGAAAAGGAAACCGTGTTAAACCATGCGCCCCTTTGCATCTTTACCCACTCAGTTCTCCAGACCTCATCTCTGCGAGGCTCTCTGATCATGACAACCACCAGGTATCAGAGGCCGCTTCCATGAGTCTTGTCCTCAAAAGAACCTCATGAAACCGAAACTATTTATCGCTAGGCCTGCTTTCCAAGGCCACTGACAGACTTTGACATTCTAATAAAATTTAAATAAAGGGAGACCCAGGCATGGAGCTCATTTTTCAGAAGGCCTCTGGTGCTCAGACAAACCTTGTCTTTGCAATTTTAGAATGAGAAGAGCAGTAGGAAAAATGTATTCCACTGGCCCTACAAGACATGTAGAGGTGCTGTGCTATGAGTGACACCATTCCACACATAAAACTCAAAGACCAGCCCAGTGTGCATGCCATAGGCTGGCTGCCACATAGGGTATCCCTTTTCCTACTGGGCAGGAAAGCCCTTAAGGGCCATCTCTTGGGGTATAAAAAGTTCAGTGCTCTTCATTGCCTAAACTCTGTCCTGCCAGATGACATCCTTCTCCATCAACATCTCAAAACTGAAGCTGTTTTCCCCAGTATAATCTCTCTAGAAAAGAAATCCATCTTTATGGTTGAGTCAAGTTTCCCAAAGCATATGCACACAGAATCCACATAGTACACTGAAGAGAAAACATGTTTTAAAAAGCACCAGTCTCCTTTCCTCAAAGCTGCTGCCTTTGGAAGTAATTTAGAAAATAACTCTTCACAGAGTTGGAGAACTCTGCGGACACCATATTCTGTGAGCAGTCAGGACACCGCTGGGTTTCTGACACTGCTGTAACAAAAGATTTTCTAAATTCCTTTAACACATACTTCACACATGAATATAGTACTTGGGAGCTACTTCTAGAAAGATAGCACAATGAGTTGGCAATGAGAGAAGTAGGGGATTCAAGCCCTTCAGTTTTTCAAGGAAAAAGCAGAGGCTCAATACTCAAGGTCAGCTCTAGAACCCATTCTCTGCTTTCTGTCTTCCAGCTCATGGCTTGGCTAAGTGCTGGCTACCTGTTTTCCTCTGAGTCTCCCCACACACTTAAAGGAAGTGACTGTCTGTGCAGAGACACCAATTTAAAGAGTGAGAAACTCAAGAAGATGGTGAGGATAACAGTGCACAACTTTTGCTGTGAAATGGGGAGGTGGGGGGTATAATGAGGGGCAAGAGAAAGAGGGGAGAGTTCTCTTGATTGTGCTACTGCCTCAAACTTCAACACATATGTGCATGTATTCTCACACATACACATACATATGCACACAAGAGACACACATGAATGCATGCAACACAATACATGTACAGGCACATAATCACACGAGCACAATGCATTCATGCACACATATACACAAATATATGCATGTATGGATATACACAAGGCATGTGCACACAATGTGCATCCTCTTGCTGCAGTAGGACTTGAGCTGCTGGCCAGTGGAGAAGCATTATCTCTCAGTGAATGGGCTCACACTTGGGATGATTCAAAAGGGGACTGGGTAACACCTTCCCCCTGATATTTGCCTACTTCATCCACACCCTGGGGACAAAGGGGCAAGGGCTAGGATGGTTGTACCATGTCCTGTCCTGTAGCACTGTCCTCCACTCCTGTCTTGGGGCCCTACAGACCTCAGGGACAAAGATTTACATAGTGCATCCTGGACCTGCCAGGATTGCACTTGTCACTGGGCCTGTAAGGGGTGCTAGTCCAGAGGTGTGCCTTGGAGAACGGAGACCTGAGTATGAGGGAATTGAACTGTTGAGCTCCATGTGGTGAGCAGTTGAGGCCAGGTACGTTTGCTGGGTACACCCCTAGCTGGCAGTAAAAGGGCAGATCACAGTGGGCCTGGCTGACTGTGGAGGCTCAGTCATCAACGCCAGAGCAGTTCCAGAGACTGGCAGTCAGCAAGACTGGGGTACTGGGCTCCCTATACCCCCTTGTAGTATCACTACTCTGCAAACCCCCAAGATCTAATGGCTGATTGTCAAGAGGGCCTGGGTGCCAAGTTCATTTCCAAAGGCCTGAGCATTTACTTCCGGTGGAGAGAAAACTCCAAGGGAGTCACCAAATGTTTATACAACCAAACCCCTCCCAGGGACTACCAGAAATTTTCATGATGGGAGCATCATAAAAAAGACTAAAATTTCTCCCAGAGGGAATAGGGTGGAAACCTTTGCATTTGGGGTACAGATATAAATGTGACTTCATTTACCCTCACAGGCTGTGATATGTGTGACATGCTTGTTAACCCAGAAGCACTGTCTTTATGATTCTGCCTTTACATATAACATTTCCATGTCTAGGGCACCCTGTGTTTTTTAGTGTCCATGTTGCATGGTACCTGTGTCAAGCCTCCCTGGGCACGTGGTTGGATCCTTTTCTTCATCACTTATGAAATAAGATGTCGACTGTACTTTTTGGTCTGTCTCTCACACAAAACTATGATCAGAAACCTATTTCTATTTATTTTGTATTTTTGGTGTCAGGCATGAGGTGGTGTCTGGCAGATAGATAAATGACTTCATCACTAAGAGAGGGATCAATGAATGACTCTGAAGCATACATGTTGAGACCAAGACCTCTCTTCTGGAATGCATAGCTCCACCTGCACAGGTGTGCTCCCTTTAAGGACAGCTACTGCTGACAGGTCTGAGGCCTGCATTGGTCCAAGTGCACAAGTAGTGCAACTCTGTGGAGCTGTGCGGATCTGTGCAGAGGGGTGAGCTACCGACCCAAGACCTATCACCCCAGTGGTGAGCAATCACTGACCTAAGCAGGGAGTTAAGTCTGCTTAGGTCAAAGGTAGCCAATGTAGCATGAAGACTGAACCTTATATAATACCTTGTTTTACCAACCTTTATTTTTATTTTGTAAGTGAATGGCAGAGTTCATCCTTTCAGGTTAAATCATGCCCTGAAATTAACAAATGTTTTTGTTTCTCCAGAAAACTTCATGCTTTATAGCCATGGAAAGACAGAAATGTGATGACTACAGTGAGGGATACCACACAAAGTCTTCATGGGTTAATCATTCACTTGGAGAATGCCTTCCTAGGTTATCTTTTCTTGAATATGGAAGCTATGCATATAACCATTTATAGCAGAGTAATCCAATTATATTTTCATAATTTTATGGACATATTGGGATACATCTGTGTTCCATTTGAAAAAGATTTTTATTATAAAGTGACCTTTACAATCTAAACAATATAGAAGGAAATAGTGTATAATGTAAAAGCTCCCATTTATGGGCTTGCAGCACTCCTGAACCACCATCCACCCTGTGACGTATTGGAGTTCGGGTGCACAGTTCCCTTTGTGTTTATTTGTGCATTTGCCTACTGAAGAAGGGCTTTCTTCTTATTTATCAATGGAATCATTGTACAAATATATTGTTCTAGTTTTTTTCACTTAATACATCACAGATGCCTATAAACAAGAATATATATAAACCAATCTCACTCTTTATGGTGGCTATCTATTCTAGAATTTGAATATAGTAGAACTCACATTTTCCACATGATGGATGTTTATGTGTTTTTTTCTTTTTCTATTATAACCAGATATTGTGTGTATATGTATATGTATGTGTGAATTTCAATGTATGTGTTGACCCATATTTGTAAGTCTCCCAAAGGAAAGAGTCCTAAAATTGAAGGGTCTGGGTCAAGGATATATTCTTTTAAATGTTGATGGCTATTGGGGCCCTGCATTATATAAGGCCCTTACCAAAATAGGGCACAGTCCTCCACACTTTCAATAACACTCAACACTCACCCTTTTCATTTGTACTAATCTGATGGGCAAAAATATGCACTTGTTTTAATTTGTATTTCCCCAATTACTAGTAATTTTAGATCCTTTCCTATGATTATTGGTAATTTATATTTTCCTTTTTTCAAAATCATATTAGTTTATTTGTAGTTTTCCTATTTACTTCATTTTCACTTATTTGTACATAGTCTTTACATATTATGGCTATAAATCTTTGTTACTTGTGGTGCAAATACTTTCTCCTAGTCTTCCTTTCTTTAAACTTTTCTATGAGTTTCTTTATAGAAAATATAAATCTTTACATCATCAAAATACTGTCTCCTTTTCCTTTATAGCTTTTAAGCTTCCTTAGACTGTCTTCTTCACTATTCTAAAAATATTTTTCTTCTAGGATTTTTATAGTTTGTATTTATATGTTTAGATCTTTATTTAGTCTGGGTCTGATTTTTTTATCTGAGCCAGCAGATAGAACATTGAATATGGTCTGAAAGGCATGCATCTTCTGATCTAACATCATATCTGGAAGCAAGAGTGAGAAAGATCTCAGTTGTGGGAAACAACGTATAGAATTGCCACCTCCTTTCTTTTAAAGGGACTACTTGCTCTTATGCTGCTCTTAACCAGCTTTGTTGTCAACATGCAAGCCCACTGGGCCTTGCTCTGCCCCGCCCTGCCCTCATGAGGTGCTGGCACCTGGAAGGCCCAACCCAACCCTCAATGTGTCCAAACTTGCTACATTTCCTTCCTCAGTTCCATCCTGATCTACTTAGACCAGCAGCTCTCAAGTACTTTGATCTCAGGACCCCTCTATACTCTTAAAAAATTACTGATTACTCCAAAGAGCTCTATTTGTGCAATGACATCTATCAATATTTCCCAAACTTGAAATTAAAACTAAAAATTTTACACTTATTTATTAAAAATGAACTTATTACACATTAACATATGTAACACTTGATAAAAATAACTATTTTTCAAAAAAAATTTAGTGATGAGAGAGGCATTTCTTTAGACTTCACATCTCAACATCTGCCTTAACAGAGGACAGCTGGATTCTCCTCGCTGCTTCACTTTTGATCTGTTGTGACATGTTGCTTTGGAGAACATTTGGAGAACTGGTGGTCTAGACCAATGGACAGCAGGCATTCTAGTACAAACACTAGCATCCTGGATTTATTGGGGACATCCCAGATGACATGATTTGAGATGTCATCAAAGTAGCTCCAGGGTCATTGTCTTGAGTTTTCATGCATGAGTATGGCCACAGCAGGTGCATCTATGACACACAGGACACACAGTGACTCCAGGGGATCATGGGCATTTGAAGCACAGAACTTGTCTGGGGCAGGGTGAGGGAACAGGCTGCAGGAACTGGGTCCCTTGGGCGTCACTCACTGAGGCAAGCAGTGAAGCCCAGCTGGCCACCCTGGGTGACAGAAGCCCAATCAGAGCCTGAGCTACTAATAATCCTTGGGCCAGCATAACAGGAAGCTCTTTCTATAAGGTCTGGCTCAGGTCTCAAAGGCCAGTGTCCTAACAACCAAGTCTTAATCAAGCACAGGAGCAACAGCAAGTGCAGCAGCAGCAATCTGGCCCCTGGCTGTATGTCAAGATCACCTGTGGCAGTCCCAGAAGCCCTCAACATCAGGGACCCATGAGACACTGTGGCATCCCTGGGCATGGAGCCCCAGTGGAGTCATGCAGCCCCTCTCAAATGTGCAGCAGACCTTTGTGTTAAACTCTGGGAAAGACCAGTCAATGAAAAGACTTTTCTTAAACACTAAAACTGGAAAATAAGAAGCTTTTACTCTTTGGGGCTACAAATATGCCCCAAAGAGGAGTCTAGAGAACTCTCATGAAAATTCAAGTAAATAGAGAGGGTTCTAGGAAACAAGCATGATGATTTCCAGACCCTAGAGTACTGTGCTCCCAATAACCTCTCCCTTCAAGACCCTATTCAAGTTCATGAAGGGGTATGTAAGCAGCCCCCATACCTGTCCTTCACACCCTCTTTCACTTCAAACGAGAAAATGCTACTAAAAATGCAACATAAACAGCAAATTAAGTAAAGATCACACCACAATATGATATCCACAGCCTGGGTGGCAGATGGGAAGGGGAGACAGGGAGGTCACTGCAGACCCACAAACGCAGCCGCCTGCCCCTCCCCCCTCCTCTCTCTCTATACATTTTGTAATAACTGTGGTAGGCAATTCCTGTCTCTTCCCTCACCATTCCTGAACCCTCCCTCAAAGTGCCCCCCAACAATGTATAGAGCCTGCTCAGAGGCAGCAAGTGTTTTGTCAGTGCCTGACATTTGACTGTTGCCACCGGCCTGATTTTACATCTTCTTAAGAAAATAACTTTCACAGAGCAAGTAAAAGAAAAATTATATTAAAAATAAAAAACAAAAAACAAACAACCCTGTATTCCTACTTTTGAATGTGTCAGATGAAATTCAGCACACCCATTCTTCAAAGTATCCAGTTTCAAGATTTCTGTATTCCTGATCTCAACCACAGTCACTTTAAGAGCTTCTGAGTACCTCACCCAGCAGTTCCCTGTACTGTACAGTCAGGGCTCAGGCAGGCCAAGCACTCTCCACTTCCTGCTGAAACCTTTCAATGAAAGTGGTAGTTCCTGGCCACATGTTTCCCCTGTACAGGCACATACACATACATAACTTTCAACCTTATTCCTCATTCATTTCTCTTCCATGATCTCCAAGTTTGGGAGGCTTAAGTTGCAAGGGCTTGCACAGGGCAGCAGAGGTGCAGTAAGGCCTGTTATCCACACCACAGGTAACTCGTTGGAACATGGCCTGAGAAGGCATATTTATCAGTCAGATGTATGCATGCTACTGCTCCTGAGAATCCATGCACCCAACCCTGTGGAGCAGCAGCCTGTGCACAAAAGTGAGGCAAATGCCAGCTGACACGTGGCACTATACTCAGGCCTTGCTGCCCCTCCCTTCTCCTTGTCTGCCCATGTCTGGCCCTACAAGATGTTCTCTATCTTCATGTTGTAGGGGACAGATTATAAGCAACGGTACATATAACTAAGGGTACACAGGAAGGAAAAATGCCAATAATCTTTCAAGATATTCAAGCTTTGGTTTTAGGGGATGGGATGGAAAGGGGAGGCTAAGAGGAGAACAAATTCTGAAAAAACTATTAAAACACATTTAAAAATATATAGGAATTGTAGAGTTATGAGAAAATAACAGGAATACTTTAGGGTTTCCAAAAGTTCATATGCACAATAAGGATTCTCAACACAGCCCATGGTTAGCTTTCCTCATTTTCAATAGCTACTGATATCAACAGAAAAATGCCAAAATGCAGGCCATGCAAAGGAAGAATTTTAAACCAACTCTCCCTCTTCTCATGGGGCTATATAGGTCATGATGTTGTAATGGATGAGACAGTGCAATCCCAACAGCAGAAATTTTATAATAAATCTCATCTAAAATGTATAGGAAGGTATCATAGCACCTTAGTTTATTACTGTAAAACACTAACGGTGATGACAACAGTGATGGCATATCTGTATTTTTATAGAAACATCTCCAAGGAATTCCAAGATGTGCAGTGGAGAATTACAGAAACAGGAGAGATTGTGTGAGGTCTGTTGATCTATTTCCTGTTCAATGAAGAACTTAACTGACTCATACTAGAGGCATGAACATCTGTATTATTTTTAAGGAGCTCTGGGGAAGTGTAGTTCTTCCACCTTAGGTTCCTAATATAACACTCATTTCTATTTGTGGTATGGTTAACATCATCTTCCATTTGGTATTTCCTCCATTATAACATCCTTCACAGAAAGTCTTGCTTTCTAAATGTTTAATTATTTTTAAGCTTCAGATATGTAATTTATGCTCTTTCTGACTCTATAATGGGGGAGGTTCCGGGCTTCTCATTAGCCCTGCCCTCTTCCACCAGGCCAAGTAAACACCTTGACAGCATTCAGAAAAGCTGCAATGCAGAATATTAGGACATCACTGAAAGGACTGAATGCTTTCCATAAATCTCTGCACACCACCTCAAATGGCTCCTCTCCCACCCTAACCAGTGGTAGCAGTACCTCCACCTAAACCCCAAGTGATAAATCTACTGGGAACACCAAGACTACAGTAAGGTGCCAGGGCTAGCTTACCCTCCAGGCAGCCCCCCTCTTCCAGAGAGCTCCTACATCCCCATAATGGCTCAGGCACAGAGAATGTGTGTCTGCATTTCCTTCCTCTCTGTCTTCCTGGGAAGAGATGGGTATAGTGAGAAGACAACAGACTTGGGGTGTCTTACTCTTTATTTATGGCTCTGTGACACTTTTAAAGTGCTGAATGTTCCTGAAAGCTGGTATATTCTTTCCTGAATCCTACAGAGGCTGGGCAGTAGGGTAGGAAGATGGGCGGGGGTAGGAGTTGGAATCTACATAGACTATAATTGTCTCAAGTTTGTGAGCCGTTAGTATAAAAATACTCTTGGAGACTTTAATGGTTGAATGAAAATTCACACTCATTAAACACCATGGTCAAGAGGGGAAAATTCAGCCTGTGTTAAAAGAATAACTTCACAGCTTGAAGTTCAGAAAGCAAAACAGTAAGACCTATAATCATAATGATTATATTATATACTGAGTGGAGCAAAAGGAGGTTTACAGTTGTGAGTATGGGAAACATGGAGTTTATTCTTGTATTATTACTTACTAATTATTGTGTTATTTTCTATATGAATAACCACAAACCTACTTTTCGCTCCACCCTGTATTTTGCACTCTCTTTTCCTTGGAGTGGGTTGGTTACTCTGATCTATCTTACAACAAGTAGAACAACAGGAGTGGAAAAGAGCCACCCAGATTTGGTGTCACTGCCAGCTTTATATTCCTTTAGAAGCTTTCTTCTAACCCCTAGGTGATGGGCTCACTACCCTTGTGGGGCTCCCTTGTTTTCATCTGAACCCTGTCACAGCACTTATCACTGTCTTGTTAAAGCCCATTTTCTGGTCTTCTTCCTCCATGGAGTAAGCCCTTGTACAGTCACTTGTTCTATTGTATCCCCAGCAGGCAGCACATGCATGGCACACAGTTGGTGTCCATTACGGATAACTGATAGAAATCCTCAGGAGAAAGAGGTCCTGATTACCTAATCTGCTTTGAATAGTGTCTAGCGCAGAACCATATTCCACCAAACATTTATTAATGACTTCAGTGGTAAAGTTCTGCTAAAGGTTTTCATATTCTGTAACAATTATTCAACTATGACTGCTTACTCTAGGCAGTGTGAACTATCACTGGAAAGAGCCTCCTGGTTGCTACAGGCTACCTGTTTAGAGAATCCTAATTATATTAGTATATTTATATAAAATGTTTTGCATGATAAAAGTGAGAGATGATACTTATCATCTGTAGGAGGAGAGATGAAAGCAGAGAAGAGTCAAATGAAACGGAGCCCTCTGAGGGCAAAGGCTAGGTATCTTTGGTGGCACCGGCATGCAGGTGGCAGTTAGAGACAATCAGATTGACTGTGTAATCCCTAGAATGCAGATACTGTGAGTCCATCCAGCTAGAATAACGTCTTTTTAATTTACTAAGGTCTAAGCACTCATCCAATACAACTTTTCCCCATGCATTTTAGAATCTAGAGTTTCACGATCTCGTCAGAAGGAAATTTAGCTAAATATGTTCCAATCAAAGATAATTGATGGGATTTTCTGAAAACACAGCAGAGCAGGAAGAGCAATTATGAACCTTTTAAAAGTCTATCCCTATGCCATGCTATAAATGGAAAAAATACATAGATAAGACCAAAATTCCTTCTATATGATTCCTTTAAAATCCACCCTCACCTACCCCCACACTGTTAAATTAGAAGTGTATCAGAAAAAAAATACAGCAACATAAGAAACTGTCTTATTCCCTGTTAAGAGCAACTGTTTGGGAGTGCTACCATGTTATCAGTCGGTCTGTCTGTCTCTCACTTTGCTTGACTCTGTCTCCCTCTCAGAGTCACAGTTCTCTTTCCTCACATCTACTGTTACTGCACTGGTGACTTGAGAAGCTATTGAGTGAACCCTCCATATTCTGAGAAATACATTTTTTCTTTAAAATGCCGTTTTCAATGACTCAGGTGAAAAAAGTACCAGGGGAGGTTTTAGCCCCAATTACAGGGTATTTGAGAACCCAAAACTCCAAAGCAGCAAACCAATGTATCCATGCCTATCACCTCCAACACAAAATGATTACAAATGAAAAAAAATGTAAAAGGGTAAAATGCATCTTTCTAAAGAGAGTCTACCCCTGAAGCATTCTCAGAGCTGACAGATCCCTCTTAGGGAGATACAAACTCACTTTTCTCAACTCTGTCCTCAGATTAAACTCCAAGAACGACCACGACAAACCCCAGAGAGCAGGCATTACCCACAGTTGGCCTTTGAAAGTGTACCTTTTTTCAAGAACAGGTCTTTAAACGGGGCCTCCTTCAGTGTGCTGTTGCTCAGGTGGTCACTGGACATAACTGAGTCCTTTGCAATGGGGAGTCCAACTGTGATACTGTGCCCCTCTCCCCCAGTCCAAAGCATCCCTTCAGCCTTAGGCAATCTCCTCTCTAGGCAGCTCAAAGCTGCAGTTATAGCATGTGTGCGCACGCACGTGTGTGTGTGTATGTGTGTGTTTCTACTGCATCAGTGGGGCCCAGCCCAGGTGCTAGACTCAAATGCTGTGGCTCCAACCGCAGACTGTGGCTACCAATTATCAACTGCCATCCACATAAACCAGGAACTCTGTGGCAGGAAGCCGGTGGTGTCACAGAACAGATAACAAGTCCAGCGTCTGAAATCCTGAGAGCCTCTGAACACCCAGTGCTTTATACAGCAACATAGAGCAATGATTAGTTTGCAATTCTTGTGCTGGCCTCACACGGGACATGTTACACCCACATATAAGTGGAACCCAGCTAGAGAGATCAACTTATCGTTCTACTAGGTTCAATAATCTTTTTAATAAGCAAATATCAAGCCAGACAAGAGTGAACAGGGAAATCTGCAAATATTAACACAATATTTCTTCCCATGATTTCTGATAGAAGCTTTCAGAGTTAAAGAAATGGGGGGGGGGGGGGGAGCGTGTACCGAGGCAGCATGCAGTTGCGTAAAAAGGCAGGGATGCTTAGCTGCTCGTGCTTCTCTGCTGTGGCTCCAGCTCCAAGAGCACATTCCAGCTCAGAGCACACGCAGTGGCCCTCACTTCAGGAACCAAGCTGTGGACTGTCCTCTGGGTACTTCTCTTCCCAAAGTCTCTGACTGATGTGAGCAGCTCACATAGCTTGTGCAGCTAAGCTCTACACTGGCAACCTGGCAAAGTCATAACCACAGCAGGAAACACTTAGTTTCTCTCCCTCCTTCTCTCCGTTTCCTGTCAGCTCTTCCCCTTGCCTTGTCTTTTCTCTTCCTCTTGTCTCCCTCCTCTCTCTCTTCACTCTCTTCGTCTCATCATCATTATTTCTCAATGTCTGGTAGTACAAATATACCCCAGAGAATGCTATAAAGTCAGGACTCTCAATCTTACTATGCAGTTTTAGTTTACAGGGTTCAGAAATTACAGACAACAATCTCAGGTAATGAGAAAAAGCAATTCAAAGATTAAAGCAGAGACATATCTCAGCAGGGTGCTTTTTCCTGGTTCATTTTGTGCAAGCACAATCTCTTTTCCTCTGAGGTCTAAACAGTTTGCTTCATGTGTGCATAGAACATCTCTGGTGCATTTCGGTGCCCTGGGGTTGTGTAAAAAGACTAAGAAAAGGCTAAGTGTCTGTCACAGCACTGTACAGAAAAAGTCATGGTGTGGTCTCAGTGAAAAGGGCAGCATGCCATGGTAATATTGCAAATAATCCCAGCCACAAGTACTGCTCTGTGCCCAGAATAGCATTTGTTTTTCCTTATTTGGGGTAAATAGCAATGATGTGGGCCATAACAATAGTTTTGGGTGTATGAGGAGTTGTCAAAGCAAAACTAAACTGTTGGTTACTACAAGCATTAGAAACAAAAACAGTTAGGTCAGCAGCTGGTCCCTGCTGTCTGCCCCAGCACATCGCTTAGGGCCAAAGAGAGCTTCTGGGCTTGATGTCACCTCTGGGTCTTCAGGCTGGCCAGAAGACATCACTATGTCATGGTCTAATTACTGGGGGTTGGGGGCAGGCACGAAAGAAACTAAAGAATCATCAAGGACATTTTTCAGAGATTTCATGTAGATAAAATAAATGGGGATTTCAGCAGGAAAATTAACAGTTGTATACATTTGCATGTGCCAATCAAGACAGTCTGATTTTTCTTGAGCAAATTCCACATTTTAAATATAACTCTCTTATGTTATACTTTCCCCAGGTTTCTTCTCAGAGTCACACAGCTAGGTGAATGAAGAGGGCAAGGCTCCACTGACTGGGCTGGTATGTGGTCACCCAGGTCAGGGAATCTTCCACAGAGAAGAGCCAGCTTCAGAAAGCATTAACAGGCCGTCCTACTTCAAGCTGGGCCTCTTGGGTTCTCCTTTGTCTCTGCAGCCCTGGGGTCCTTGACACCTGGGGATAACAGTTTCTAGTCAGTTACTCACAGTGTTGAGATTACTCTAAAATCAGGTCCTTCAAGAGTAATATTCACAAGATTGCATATGAGTGCCATGCAGGTATATTTTTGAAAATTTAAGACTTAGTCAACATATGGAACTTGAAAATCTGCTGTCATTTGCTAGTAGACATATTAGCATTTTAACACAGTGGCAAATAGTCCTCTTTAAAGACTATTATTTAAAATGAATATTTCATGTATCAAAAAATCAACACATTTTAAATTTTTAACGGTTGTGGGACATTCCCCTCTGCCTTAACACATCTTTTTTGTTTGGCTGGCTTCCTTATCATCTAGGCATTTGGGTTATGGGAAATCAATCTTAATTAAGCTCCCCGTTCATTCTGTTTAATCATTTTCAGTGTTTAATCTGTTTTAAAAATCACTTTGAAAGCCTTTGACTTTATGGATGACAGTTTATTTTTGAAACATTACCCATATTTCACACCAGCCTATGCAATTTAGTGAATATTACTCTTGAGGGATCTGATTTCAGAGTGACCCCATCACCATGAGTAAGCTGACCAGAAGCCAGAGATTGTGTGCTGTACTCCAGGCTGAGGTGAGCCAACTTGGACTGTGTTTGATGCATGTTTGCCATGCTTGGTTAGCTTAGGCACTACACCATTCTTCTGTATTCACTGCAGTGTTATAGAGCTAAGTCACCAAGTGGTGGTTTTAATTTTCTTCCATTCCCTTTTAAGAACCAGCCTGAAGAGAATGTTTCAGGAAGAAAGCACATGGTAAACATCTTACTCTAGCTGGCCCTGATGACATGCAGATCACTGAGGTTTTTTAAGTGACATGTGCCAATATTGCTTTTCCCTTAACTCAAAGAAAAGGCAGCACATACAGCAGAAAGGTATGGGAAAGAACGAAAACACACAAGTAGGGAAGTGTAAAAAAATCTGCATTCAAGAACTCTTTTTCTCACTCTTTGTCTTTAAATACGCATCTTTAAAATGAGAACTCTAATTGCTGATTTTACTAATGTAAGTTTTGTGTAGTTAATAAAATGTCCCAAAGCTTTATGAGGTTTCCCCATGTATAGTCAGAGGCCTTAGAAATGATGCAAGGAAGGGTAATCTAAGACAGACATTTTCACAAGGGTCTACTGATAGCAACAAGGACGTGAAGAGTCTCTGCCTTCACAAGCTTGATCTATCAACATCTTCAAGGTTTCCTATATAAAGGTCTTGTAGGGGTATCAGCTATTCTCTGTAGAAACTTGTAAAGGTCTGCTAAATATGTAGGGGCATCAGCTATTCTCTGTAAGAAGTTGCAAAGGTCTGCTAAGAAGTTGCAAAGGTCTGCTAAGAAGTTGCAAGGGTCTGCTAAAAGGTATTGTCAGGGGACTAGAAGGGGAAAATGTTACAGCCAATTGGTGATTTACAAGCTAAGAGAGGCCAGCTCAGCTCCTTCCCATAGCCCCTATCTCCTTCCATTTGCTTGTGACTTGTTTATAACTCTTGTAAAGTTATATTTTACAGGATATCTAGCCTTTTGAAGATAAATTGCTTTACAGAGAATTCGACCCTGACTGGAGAGCTGCACTGCTGCAACCGGAGATAACTTTATGGCCCTGCAAACTTTTGGTCCTGTGAACTTCTGTTCCTGTAACTGTCTGACACCCCTGCAGCCCTATCCTGCCCCGCCCCCCCGCCACTTCCCAAGGCTGCTTCCCACCGGAGAAGGAGCATAACCCTATATAAGCCTTGCCCTAAACCCCATTCAGGGTCGGTGCTTTGTTAGAGACTTGCTCAGGTCTTAGCCTGACCACCGGCAATAAACTTTGCTTACTTTATCCACTGCCTCAGAGTGTTCAGTCTCGCTTGTGTAGCAGCAACAGTCTCAGTTCATTAATTCATCTGATAATTATTTACTAAGCGGTTACAGACTTTAGGAGGAAATATATTAAACCTTCAGTGTAATTCAACAGACAAGCATTTACTGTAGAGTTGAACTTGTCTTAGGCTCCATCTATAGGTAGTTGCCTATTTAAGGAGCTAAACAAACTCTTAAGGACTGGCTTCTGGGAAAGATCTGAATATGACAAGCTGAGGTGGCTGGAAGCACCTGTGGCCTGAATGGCCCAAAGAGGCAGCACAGGGCAGGAATTTTAGCTCAGAGGGTACTTAGAGCTCATTAGCTTCAGAAAAAAATCTGTGTGGTAAAAGGGTGCTCTGCTGTACTAGAATCTTTCCCTGTCACATATAACCTTGGTTAGCATCTAGCCTGGTCTAATCCTCTGACTTAATTACAATGGGCTTCTTGGTCATGCCCTGCTGTCCCCTGCCCCCACCT
The DNA here is from genome assembly GCF_987537825.1 of Furipterus horrens. NCBI lineage: Eukaryota > Metazoa > Chordata > Mammalia > Chiroptera > Furipteridae > Furipterus > Furipterus horrens. Next base: position 56,069,568 of record NW_028327178.1, on the reverse strand, counting down.
CCCTCAACTCTCCAACTCACAACAGAAATGCTCACAAATATAGATTATTTGGAGAGTTAGGAATACCTTTACAGTGGCTACAGAGTTTAAGATTAGCATGTAAAAACATTTATAAAAATCTGTTGCATTCTAGGCACTTCCGAGCACTGTAGTGTTTCTTTTATCTTCATACAACACTATGAGACATTTTATTATTTCCACTTTACAGAGGAGGGAGCTGAGTCTCAGAGAGGGTGAGAGTTTTGTCCAAGGTTAAATGGTTGCTAAGAGGCAGTCTGGAAGTCGAAACCCTAGGCAGTCTGACTCAGAAGCTCCTACTACTCACCCATCATTCTGCTCAATGGGCAGTGAACTTAGAATTATTTGACAACCAACAAACTAAAGTCTCCTGTAACTAACCAGTGGATGTCAGTCAGTTTATATGTACTGACCTGGATAATTTTAGCCTGATTCCTTTTGGGCACTAACTTGCAAATTCATTAAAGATTCTGCATCTTCACATGTTGCCAGAGGCTCTTGGAGCCATTTTATATGTCTCCTATGCCTGCTAATGTGACTCCTGTTGAAAAGTGATGCCCTGTCCATTACAAATTCTCATTCTTTGAGGTTTATGACTATACTGTATAATTCTGCACTGACATGAAATCTTCCACATAAAAATTAAGCCCTGGAATTTGGCCTTTAGAAAACAAAACAGTACATTTTAAGTAAGGTTGCTATGCTTTAAGTTATGAACGAATATTTTAAAAGAACACAGACTTTGTTTTCTTGCATACTCAAAACACAGCGATAGTTTGACATATGTGAACATTAGCTTACAGCATAGAATAATTTACTAATGTATTCTTGGTGCTTAAAGATTTTAGCACGAGAGGTTTTTATGTAGAAATGTGAATGCTCTACATGTGCTCCAACCACAGTGCTTGATACCCCATCATTTTGTAAGAATGTCAGAAAATATAAAATATGAGACATGATAGAGCTAGCAAAATAAGGTGGATTAAAAGTTTATTAAATAAATTAGTTTAAATTAAATAGCCTTGAAATAGATTCCTAATATGCAACGATAATGCCTGTATTAACAGACTTTGAAGTTTACCTGCAGTCACAAGCTAGGACTAGCATTAAACTTTGTTTAGCTGTACCATACTTAACTTGGCTAGTTGATTGTTGAAGTCTATGGAAGAAATAGTTTTAGGCAAAATTTTAAAAATCCCAGTCTCGTCAGGGAGGTAGGTGTCTCAGTGCTACTGGGTGCTAGGAAGACAGGACGGCTGGACGGTAGGGACACCGAGTACCGTGGCTGTGGTACACGTGAGCAAGCCCAGGTTGACCTCATGATGTGAATTGGTCTGATCAGACTGCATTAAAAATGTTAGTATGTTAATCTTTTTTAAAAAGTCTCTTTTCCGGTTAGAACCGTGGCGGCTGCGGAGGAGGAGCAGGAGGTTCCTGCTGTGCCAGAGACTGACTGGTAAGAGGAAGCGCAGGAATCTCAGAGCTGAAGATCAAGCACCTGAGAAAGAAGGTTGCGTGAAAGATGCTTCCAAAGGCAAGGAGGGAGCTCATCTATGGAAAAGCTAAGCGCTGGCACAAGGAGTACAGGCAGATGTACAGAACTGAGATTCGAATGGCTAGGGTGGCAAGGAAAGCTGGCACCTTCTATGTACCTGCGGAACCCAAACTGGCATCTGGCATCTGCCATCAGGATCAGAGGTATCAATGGTGTGAGCCCAGAGGTCTGAAAGGTGCTTCAGCTTCTTTGCCTTCGCCACATCTTCAATGGCCCCTTCGTTAATCTCAACAAGGCTTCGATTAACATGCTGAGGACTGTGGAACCATACATTGCATGGGGGTCCCTAATATACAACAATAATGCCTATATTAACAGACTTGAAGTTTACCTTACACATTATCTATGCCACTACAGTACCTTTTTCCTCTAATGGAAAAAAAGAATTACATATTATTCTGCGTATATGGCAATTGCTAAGCTACACCTAATAAACGGGTTATAGACCTTTTAAAATTGTAGCTACTCTTCCAAGCACCAGAAGAAAACGAAAGGCAATATCAAGTTTGTACAGTGACTAAATTTAGGGGCCAGTTAAGACCCAAGTTTGGGTTCTAGTCATGTTATCTATGGCAGCTTGAGCTTAAACCCTTGTTTCCTCATCTTTAAAATGAGGCTCAGACTACCTACATCATAGGGTGGTTGGGAGGATAAAGTAAAATAACACATATAACCCTCACTACTCCGATGCTCTCTAAGGACCAACAGCAGCAGCAGCATCCCTGGGAGCTAGTTAGAAATCCAGGATCTTGGGCCCAGCCCTGGACCTATTAAACCAGAGCCTGCATTTGAACAAAATCCACAGGTGATTCATCTGCACATCAAAGCCTCTTCTGAAACTTCAGTTTAATCCAAACTGGTCATTTGGATTGAATGCTCAATTTGTGGATTTTGTACATAACACAAAGGAAATGAGACTAAAATTCAGGTCTTCAGTTTTAAGTCAAAGTGACTGCTACTCAACAATGACTTTAACAAATGGTACTCAGCATGTAAGTGGTTGCATGTCGGCCGTCGTCGGCAGCCGTCCGTCTCGAGAGACGATGGTGTAGCTTCTTAAAAGTCTATCTGCACCGCCGAAAATGGTTGTGCAGTCCGACTCGGGAGTGACATGGTATCTGTCTCCTCCCGTGTTGAATCAAGTGCGATGACGCTGAAGCTACAGAGCCTGGGCAGGGTAATATGGAGGGTCTGCTGTTGCCCATGCAGCAGACCCCCCCTCTCTTCGCAGCTGAAGGATCCAAGGGAAAGACGGAGTCAATACAGCTTGGCTTCAGGTGCGCCGCAGGAGTTGCCGGTGTTGACTACAACGTCGAACCGCCTTAGGGACTCCGGCTCCGGATTTTCTGTCGGGGTTTACTCCCTTAGCCTTTCCCCTGAAGAGGTATGCCGCAAGGCAGCGGAGGTTTTTTGGAGTCAGAGTTTTCCTTCTCTGATGTGCCCTGACTGGAAGATCGAACCAGCGACACTTAGCTCGCAGGCCGACGCTCAATCCACTGAGCTAAACCAGCCAGGGCCATGTGTGTAAAATCATAATGCTGCTCTCTTGGCTAAGGGCAGGGCCCAGTACTACACAGGATAGGTCCTTCTTGCAGTCTTCACACCTGTGCTGCCGGGCTTTTACTGATCCATGCACACCCTTTAGGAGTAGCTGCTAGGGCTCACCAGAATGACAAAGCCAACCAACTTAGGTTAACTGAGTCTCTGGTGTCAGAATATAATTTCTAAGATATTTGTCATTCTTTATATAAACTCCAGAAGTTGCTCAGGAACTCTGAATATCATATATTAAGGAAGAATTCTAATTTTACCTTTTGGGAAAACCAATATTTCATAAGCAGACTCTTCCTAAAGACAGAATTATGAAGATGTCATTGGTCCACTGCTATGAATTAGCCCAAATTTCTCATACTCTCCCTCTCCTTCCTGCTCTGGGAGCCTGATGATAGGAAAGTAGAGTCCTGGCACTGGAGAGCTCTAGAAACAGCTTTCCACTTCTGCTGCATGTGTTCTGTCAGTGGTCAGCTGCTGGCACCCCCAAACTGTTTTCCCTATCAACAGGTGTGCCTTCACGAAATTGATATATCATCATCAAGGGGAAGCCGTTGAAAGGAGTGATAGAAATAATTACTGTAGGCCCTTTGTATTTCAGGTGAAATATACACATATTCTATATAAATGACACTAAATTTTTAATATTTAAGATATTCAACATGGTTATTCAGAAAAAATATGTTATTTTGATTTTCAAATATATTACATTTCTTTATTTCATCCAAAAGCTGGAAGGCTGAATAACCTTCTCAAGTCATCTTATTTCTGGGTAGACCATAAAAAATGAGGCTTAGACGTTATAACTTAGATCCTAGATACTAATATTGTAGTTCTCAGTTCTTAACCCATTAAAAAATTTAAATGCCTCTTCAGAGATATAAACCCCACTTATATTAGCACTATACTTCAGGAAAACATTGTGCATTTTTGTACACATACAGGGTATGGAACACATGTGGCATTCATATTTGGTATGTGTTGTTACTAAATTACTAAACAACACTGTGATAATTATTCTTAAAGATTCTAAGGCAGTGGTCCCTTTGCAATCACATGCATTTCCTGAATGATGTCACTGTGGAGGAAGGGTCACACTATCATCTCTGGAACTTCCCTTTGTCTTGCTAACAAGTTCCAGGATATGTTCACATAGAAGTTCTAAGACCTTTAGATTTCTAGGATTTGCAAAAGCATTAATTTCATCATAAGTTGAGATAAAATCGCACAGCATATCCCCAGGTATTAGTTAGTGTATTATAGCATATGCTAAGGGAAGCACTAGAAAAAAAAAAAACGAAAATCACAAACCAAAAATCCAAGATAATCCCAAATCACGCCAGATCTATACAACTATAATCTGTTTTCATCTTTGGTACTTAAGACTAGTCTAGCACATATATGCTTTAAACACAAGAATCACTGCTCTCTGGTACCAGATTGCCTTTGAAAACATGAGGTGAATTCTCATTTACGTCAGCTTTTAGAGCTGGCCACTTACTATGTGCCACTCATTATGAGGAGACAAGGGATACAAACAAAATTAGGAACTGTTCTTGTCCATGACATCTTTAGCATAATAGTGAGACTATTATGACTCAGTACAGCACCTAGCAGAGTGCTCAGCACAGAGAAGGTGAATGAACAAATAAATAAATAAATGGGGTTCCTGTAGGAGCATATAGAAGGGATACTGAGCCCAAATGATGATAATAATAATAGCTAACACTTATATAATAGTTACTATGTGCCAGGTAGTGTTCCAAAGCATGTTACTCATTTAATTAAGATTTACAAGTATCATATGAAATGAGTATTAGTTATTATTCCAATCTTACAGATGAGGAAATTGAGGTACAGAGAGGTTATGTGACTTGCCCAATGGCACACAGCTAGTTAGTGGCAGCGCTAGAAATTGAACCAGAAAGTCTCACTCTAGAATCTACTAAGCACTAATCAGGCTAACTCTAAACGTGGCCGGTCCAAGGATGACCCCTGAGCTAAATCCTATTTTTAGAAGGGCCTTGATCTACAGGGTGAGGCAAAGTAGGTGTGTAGTTGTTCGTATGAAAAATAATACAATAATTAATAAATAATAATACAAAAATAAACTATTTGGTGTACTAACATTTGTAAACCTAATTTTGCCCCACCCTGTGTAAGCCCCATTTAAAAAATTCAAGAAATGAATTCCTTCTCTGAGACCAAGGCTTTTGAAAAGGCTAGCAGTGCACAGAGATCATTTAACTACACCATCTGAAACTGAAGTCTTCCCAGCTCAAGGAAGACACTGTTGGAAGCAAACTTAACAATTGTGTCACTGGGCAATTTTTCTTTTTGTTAAATTAAACCTGTCCTCTGGCAAATTAAGGCTATTATCTTTTATGACTTTCCTTTGCTTTGACTTTGAAAAGATAAAGTGTCTGGCTCTATAGTGATAGTATAAAAAAGTAAAGTAAAATAAATGTAAATATTTATAAAAATCAGAGTTTTCCAGAAAAAAGCACTCCTTTCTTTTTGTTTTCTATTTCTGATTTATTGTGTCCATAACACTTTGTTTTCTTTCAGACTCAAAATGTTCTCTTCCTTTAGGTATTCATTGGAACCTCTTCTAGTACTAACACTATAATGTGCCTGAAGAAATTGTTCAGTTTAATATCTTATTCACTTGTGAATCGAAAAAGTAATGAAACTAAAAGATAATTTTTAAATACATTATGATTCTTTGTTTATATGAGGAATTATTCTACAAAGGCAATGAAATCACCACATGGAAACAGGAAGAATTTAGGTACACTATGAGGCACCTAACCAGAGATAATGGAGATTGACTGGGCTTTATGAGGACACCTGGCCACCATGAGAGAGGCAGAAACCAAGTGGTTATGAGAGCAGGCACCCACTGCTCAAAAGGCCTTAGAGTGCCTTTTATGTGGATAAGAAGAAATGTGGTTTTGTTTTGATTAAAAGTGACTTCAGTCAAGTCTGCTACTCTCAACAATAAACACCCAAATATGGAAAGCAATAAAATACAGCAGAATAGAATTGGAATAATAAAAATCTTTGGAGATTTCACAGGAAGAACGGATTTCTAGCAGAAACTCATTCTTGGTTATGCAAATAAAACTGAATTTTAAAAAATTTAAAGACCCAGAACTGATAATATTGTAAATGCCTTTATAATTTTTTCCTGTAATTTACCTTACAGAAAATTTTTTCAAAAACTGCTCATTACAATTTAGTCCATTGAGAGGTAGCTACAGCCTTTCAAAATTTATTTCTTAAATAATAATACTTGAAAATTAAAATTAGTCCTTGATTTATGGATTGCAGAATGGATGTTGTGATAGCAGGGATGAAAACAACATTAATCTCACTGTATATCTCCTTCAAAGCTCCCAGGTTAGTAGGTGCATTATTAATAAGCAGTAATATTTTGAAAAAAATCTATTTTCCTATTATTCCAAACAGTAGGTCTTAACAGTATGCTTAAAATATTCAGTGAACCATGTAGTAAACAGATGTGCTATCATCAGGTTGTGTTGTTCCATTTATAGAGGACAGGTAGAGTACATTTAGCATAATTTTTAAGGACCCTAGGATTTTCAGAATGGTAAATGAGCATTGGCTTCAACTTAAAAGTCACCAGCTGCATTAGTCCTTAAAAGGAGAGCCAGCCTGTACTCCGAAGCTCTGAAACCAGGTATTGAGTTTCCCTCTCTAGCTATGAAAGTGCTAGGTGGCCTCTTATTCCAATATAAGGTTGTTTCATCTACATTGAAAATTTGAAGTTTAGTGTAGCCATCTTCATTAATTATCTTAGCTAACTCTTCTGCTGCAGCTTCTACATCAGCATTCACTGTTTCACCTTGCCCTTTTATTTCATGGAGATGGCTTCTTTCCTTAAACCTCTGCTAGCTTCCAATATTTTTTCTGCAGCTTCCTCACATCTCTCAGCCTTCTCAGAATTGAAGAGAATTAGGGCCTTGCTCTGAATTGAGCTTCAGCTTAAGAAAATGTTGTGGCTGGTTTGATCTTCTGTCAAACTTTCTCCATATCTACAATAATGGATGCTGTTTTGTTTTCTTATCATTTGTGTATTCACTAGAGTAGCACTTTTAATTTCTTTTAAGAACTTTTCCTTTGTATTCACAACTGGCTAAATGGTGCAAAGGCCTAGATTCTGCCCCCCAACCCCCATCTTAGCTTTGACATGCCTTCCTCCCTAAGTTTAATCATTTCTAGCTTTTGATTTTAAGTGAGAGATATGCTACTCTTTTTTTCACTTGAACACTTATAGGCCATTGTAAAGTTATTAATTGGTCTAATTTCAGTATTATTGTGTCTCAGGGAATAGGAAAGCCCAAGGAGAGGGAGAGAGAGCTGGTCAGTGGAGCAGTGAGAACACACACAACATTTATTAAATTTGCCACCTTATGTGGACATGGTTTGTGGCACCCAAAAACAATTACAATAGTAACATCACAGATCACCATAGTGAATATAATGAAAAAGGTTTAAAATATTGGGAGAATTACCATAATGTGACACAGAAACACAAAGTGAGCAAATGTTTTGGAAAAATGGCACCAATATATATGCTTGACACAGGGCTGCCATAAACCTTCAATTTAAAAAACACACAGTATCTGTGAAGCACAGTAAAGTAAGGTATGTCTATAGTATGTTTGAAATTGAATATACCTAAAACACAATGTGGGAGATCCACTTCTAGAATTGTGGTGTAAGGAGCTCCATTGACTCACTCTCCAAAAAAGTCATTATTAAAAAGAACCATTTAAAATCTCTGAAAATTATCCAAAGGGCATATAGCACAATTAAACTTAAAGCAAGAAGAAGGTGAGAAATAATAAAGATTAAAACAAAAATTAATGAAATACAAAACATAAAAATTTAAAAATGAATGAAATCAAAACTTGGTTCTTTGAAAATATCAAAAAAATTGATAAACCTTTAGTAGACTGACAAAGAAAAAAAGACTCAACTTACTAGAGTAAGGAAATGAAAGGGGTGACATCAGTACCAATCGTACAAATATAAAAAGCATTATAATGAAATAATATCAACAACTGTATGCCAACAAATTAGAGAACTTAGATAAAATGGAAAAATTCATAGAAAGACACTACCTACCAAAATTGACTCAAGAATAATCAGAAAACCTGAATAGACTTACAACAAGTAAAGACTTTGAGTTAATAATTTTATAACTTTCCACAAAGAAAAGCCCAGTATCAAATGGCTTTATTGGTGGATTTTACTGAACATTTAAAAAAGAATTAATATTCATTCTTCACAAATTCTGGCAAAAAAATACAAAACAAAAAGAACAAAACTGAACAAAGACATCACAAGAAAGAAAATTACAGACCAATATCTTTTATGACATTAGATCCAAATATTCTCAACAAAATACTAGTAAACCAAATCTGATAATATAAAAAAAGAATTGTTATGCATCATGACCATTGTCCAGGACATCAAGTTTGGTTTAATATCCAAAAAACAATTAAAGTAATACACTACATCAATATAATAAAAGACAAAAATCAAATGATCATTTCAAAAGATGGAAAAAAAATTTTGACTAAAGTCCAGTACCCTTTTATCATAAAAACACTCAACAAATTAGGAATAAAAGGGCATCTACAAAAAACCCAAAGCAAACCCTATACTTAATGGTGAAATTTGGCTTTCTAAGTAAGATTAGGAATAAGACAGAGACATCTACTCTTGCCATTTATAGTTAACATTTTAAAAAATTTAATTTAATTTAATTAATTTATTTTTTATTGTTCTATTATAGTTGTCCTATTTTCCTCTGAAACCTCAGGTTAGGGATGGGGAGCTCATTGCAATTTATTTTATTTTTTGGGGGGGACGAACCCTGCTCTGTAACAATTCCCCCTTCTCAGACTTAAGACCCTTTATAATCTTATAAAGGACAATGGGCAAAGGTCTCATGCTCCTCTAGTTGCTTCAATGTAGTCAATATTTTAATGTAGGTTCTAGTCAGGGATATAGAGCAACAACAACAACAACAACAAAATCATCAAGATTGAAAAGAAGTCAAGCTATCTGTATTCAAAGAGGACATCATCTTGCACATAAAAAACATCTTAATCCACTGAAAATTATTAAAATTAAGAAACAAGTCAATCAAGTTTGCAGGATATAAACTCAGTAGACAAAAGCCAAACATATTCTATTCACTAGCAATAAACAACTTGGAAGTGATATTAAGAAGATAACTGCATTTTCAATAGCACCAAGAAGAAAAAAAAATACTTAGAAATAAATTTAACTAAAGATGCAAAATCTGTACTCTTCTAATTGCAAATATCATTGAAAGAAATTTTAAAAGACTAAAATAAATGGAATATCCCCCAAGCTCATGGCCTGAAAGACTTCATGTTGCTATGATGCCTATTTTTTTTACAAATTGATATACAAATTTAAAATAATTCTATCAAAATCTTAGTTGAATGTTTTTAAAAAAAGAAATTGACAAGCTGATCTTAAAATTCATACAGAAATTCAAGAGATCCAGAATATCTGAAAGGAGTAATGAAATAATGTGGTTCTGGCATAAGGCTAAGTATTACCAATGGGACAGAACTGAGAGTCCAGAAACAACATTTACATTGTCAGTTCAGTTTTTTTTTTTTTTAAGATTTTATTTAGTTTTAGAGAGAGGGAAAGGGAGGAAGAGAAACATCAATGTGTGAGAGACACATCTATTCATTGCCTCTCGCATGTCCCCAGCAAGGAACCTGGCCTGCAACCCAGGCATGTGCCCTGATCAGGAATCAAACCAGTGATCTTTAGTTTTGCAGCCCAGCACTCAATCCACTGAGCCACACCAGCCAGGGCAGTTCAGTTTTGACAAGAGTGCCATGACCTATCACTGAAGAAGAGCCTTTTCAATAAATGGTAATGAGACTACTGCATAACTACATGTAAAAAAAAAAAATAATAATGAAGCAGGACCTCTTTCTCATACTATATACAAAAACTAACTCAAACTGGATTATAGACCTACATGTAAGAACTAAAACTGTAAAAATATTAGAAGAAAACAGAGGAATAAATCTTTAATTGGGCAAAGATTTCTTAGTTATCCCACTAGAAGCAGAAGCAACAAAAGAAAAATAGATATATTGGATTTAATTGAAATTAAAAAATTTTGTGCTTCAAAGGATACAAAGAAAAGTGAAAAGACAACCCACAGAATTAGAGAAAATTTCTACAAACCATATGTAGGGTAAGGGACTTGTACCTAGAATACATAAAGAACTTTTACCACTCAATAATAAAAAGCAACCCAATAAAAACTTAGCAAAGGATCTCCAAAGAAGATAAGCAAATGGTCAAAAAGCACATGAAAAGGTGCTTAGCATCATTAGCCATCAGGGAAAATGAACATTAATTCCATAATGAGATTCCACTTCCCACTAGGACAGCTATAATCAAAAGACCGATAACCTAATGTTGGTGAGAGCATGAAGAAATGAAAACCTTCATATACTGTGATGGGAATATGAAAGGGTGAAGCTGCTGTGGAAAACAGTCTGGCAGTTTCTCACAGTTAAACATATAATTACTATATGACCTAGCAATCCCATCCAAGAGAAATAAAAACATGCCCACACAAAAACTTGTACACAAATGTTCCCAATAGTAACATTCATAATAGTAAAAAATATAAGAACAGCTTGAATATCCATCAACAGATAAATGGATGAAAAAATATGGCATATCAATAGAATGGAATATTATTTGGCCATAAAAAAGAAATGTAGTATGGATACATGCTATTATGTGGCCGAACCTTGAAAACATTATGCTAAGTGAAAGAAGCCGATCAGAAAACACTACATACTATATGATTCCATTTATATACAATGTCCAAAATAGGCAAATCAATAGAGATGAGAAGTAGATAAGTGGTTGTCGAGAGCTGGGGGCTTGGGAAACAATGGAGATGACTATCAATGGGTATGAGGTTTCTTCGTGAAATGACATAAATGTTCTAGATTTAGATTGTGGTGATGGTTGCACAACTCTGTAAATATACTAAAAAGTACTGAATTGTACACCTTATTTTAAATGGTAGGAATTTTATGGTATGTAAATTATATCTCAATAAGCTGGTATAATAGAAAGAACTATTAGATGAAATTGTTTTATATTAATAATAATCACTTTTACCAATGCTTATAATTTTTGTATTTCCAGCTTAAACAATAAATGGGCTTGTTTTTGTAATATTTATGTTTTGTGCTATTGTTTGCAAGCACCTTTCTAGGTATAGATGATCTTTATTCTCAATAAATATAAAATTAACCTGGATATGTTTTTCCTCTTTAACATTAAATTCTGAAAAATCAGAAACATGTATCTGAATAATAAAACATATAGAAATGAGAAATACTACATTGAGATAAAGTTACAAAGTCATTATACATTTTAAATTTCCTCACTTGTATTTCAGTGTTACTGTTTCTGCCTGGCGTCTTTCTTCAATTACATAATGCTTTATCTTTGTAGGAAAAGTTCAGCACCCCAAGCAGTTAGAGATTTTCTTATCTTCCATTCCCTTTGCCCACCACAACTTCACCTCATTTACCTTACCTGGACTTCCCTTACTTCTCAAGGTACCTTTTCCTTTTCTTAAACTCCTCTTCTCCCTTTTCTGAATGTCTTCTCTCCCTTTTGACTTTTTTTCTTTCTAGAATCACTGTATGAAGTCTGATCAATACCTGCAATCTAAGTCTGGCTATGCCTGTGGCAGCCCTGAAGGTAGTGTCAGTGTGAGGGGAATGACAGACCAACATGAGGCTGGAAGCAGCTGCAGGAGTCACAAAACTTCAGGGTTCTGTGAGAGAGGGCCAGAGACAACCAGCTTCCTCTGCCCGCTACCTTGACTCAACTTTTTCAGCCTCTGGGGTATGTGTAAGAGGGCACAGTGGTAGTGACTCAAAAAACATTAAAACAAGTGAGGCTGTCTGAAAAGCCAGTGGGAATGATTTTTTTTAAAAGTGTATTTTTTTATTAAACTATCTCTGGATCTCTTCCAAGGATTTGCAAACAAAAATAAACACCCCGAGTCATTCTGGATCAAGCTGAGCATGTGATGGGTGTCTGAGCTCCACCACCCACAGGACAAAAACTCAAGCAGAGGAGGGCAGCCTGTGGTGGCATCAAACTATTGTTTCATTGCCTTTCTCCTACCACAGATTATTTTAAACAAATTGAAAGACTTTGGAGACAGGAACTAAGAAAAACAACAAAACAAAATGATAGGGTGATGAATGGTTTAGCTGGCTTTCCTGAGTACACAAAGAGCTGAATGTGGACACAATAACACATAAAATCAATGTCGTTGGACTCTGGGATTAAGGAAGCATTTCTTCTAAAATAGGGTCAAGATAGTTCCAGGGAACCAGTGATGATCATATGTATAGTCTTTGTGAGGAGACTGTACTAATAGCACAGAAATATTCAGTCTTAAGAACACAGAGGCATAGGTCTAAAAAATGTTTTCCAAAATTGAAGCTGCTTATGGAAAACACCAGGTAAGTCTGCTGCAAACCAAACCATGCAAAGAAAATGTGCCTTTTGTTTCTTCATTTGGTGAGGTAACAACCACATGTTATACCTTTCTAAAAAAAATTATAAGAAAAAGGAGAAAACTGAAATTTAAAAAATAATGCATCATTTTGATGGTACATTTGAAAATATGTCCCTTATTGAAGCTCAATTTCTGAATTTATTTGGATATTCTATTAAAATGTAAAAGAAAATAGTCCAAACATTTCAAGAAAATAAGAGAAGTCAATATACAGGTTAGTTTCTTAGCTTCTAAAAATTATTATGTATCTATAAAATCACTTCGCAAAAACATACAGCTCCAGCTGGTTGAATGAATAGAGAAGTTGAAAATGATATTCATAGGGAGAAGAAAAAGGAAGCACCTGCTAGGGGTGAAAGAGAAGGCACAGGCATGTCCCCAAACCTAGTGATACCAGTTCTAGTATAAATGTCACTAGTGGGTTAATCCCAAGCAGGAATGAGTCTGTCTTCTCACAGTATTTTTATAAAGCTTCTCAAAGTTTCACTGAGATGGGAAGATGAGGAAATCATTCTTGTGACAATATTATTTCATAGATGAATGAAATTGGACCATGTCCTTCTATGGAACCTAGAAAATGATGCAATCTTTTAAAAAAGGCTTGCTGAATTCCCAATGTGAGGCGTTCCGTGAGTCTAAAATAAAGAAATTATTGGTAACTTAATGAACAGCCATCCAGTTTACATCAGAGAGCCAAAATGAGCATTATTATTTAAATTTATTCTGGGACTTAATTTTTAAGGTCAAAAGTGACCCCATTTTTGTTTTTTTGTTTTTTGTAGATACTGTAAAGCTAAAGAAATGTACAACAGCCCTGATTGATGTGACTCACTTGGTTGGATGTTGTTCAGCAAAGCAAAAGATTGCGGGTTCGATTCTGGTCAAGGCACATGCCTGGGGTGAGGGTTTGGTCCCCAGTTAAGACATGTACAAGAGGCAACCGATCGATGGTTCTCTCTCACATTGATGTTTCTCTCCCTCTCTTTCTCCCTCCCTCACCCTCTCTCTAAAAATAAATAAATAAAATCTTTAAAAAAAAGAAAAATATACAATGTATTTGATAAGAGGAAACAACATTATGACTCAATCATAACTAACAGTTCTTAAATATTGGCGAAAATAGCCACATTGTGTACCTGGGTGGGCTTTGGCCCTAGAAGCAATACAAGGACCTACGAATCTGTACAAAGATCCAGCTATACAAGAGAGAGTTTATTCTGCAAAACCTCCATGTCTACTGGAGATAGGAAAGAGGTCTGGTAAAGAGAGGCGGAAGTAGCTGGAATTGTTTAGCCCTCTATGTTCTGAGCCATTCCAACCCATTAAACCAAGTATGGAGTAGGGAATTTTTAGATCCTCAACATATTGCTTCAGGCAAGCTGAAGATGAACATGGTTGATGGAAGATGAACAGTTGGCTGCTTTCAATAAAAGCAAGGAGAGTATGTTTCCCTTATTCCCTGCAACTAGCATAGTGCCTGCGACCTGATAAGCATTCAATAAATATTTGCAAAATACATAAGCATAAGACTATCTAACATGAATAGAATTCTGGAATATGATGCCTAGGGCAGTGGTTCTCAAAGTATGATTCCTTGTCCAGCAGCATCAGCATCATCAGAGAACTTTTTAGAAATGCACATTTTTAGGCCCACCTCAGATCTATAGAATCAGAAAATCTGGGTATGGGAACAACAACCTGGGTTTTTGGAGTCCCTCATAATACATGCTAGAGTTTGAGAACTGATGAATGAGGGAAGAACAGCATTTCAGGAGTGAAAATTTCCAAGAGGAAAATGAATATACACATAATGTTTTGCTATTACCAGCTTTCTAGGCACTTTGATTTCTCTAGGTTCATGACTCTGGACTTGTAATCCCCTTTTGCCTTTTGGAACAGATGTAATACTACAGAGACACATATACACATAGGTACACCCTAATTTTTTAGGCATCCAGGCTGTATAAAGATTGATTTGTCTGAAAGTTAGATCCTTGTTTATTTTAAGGTACATTTGTGAGTGCACATGTATGCATGAATGTGTAGCTGGGTTGAAAATAAATATAGAATTTATTTATATAGAAAGTATACAGTATGGGTCAAGATGGAGGCCGAGACAGACATGCTGTGTCTCCCTCCACAACTAAGAAGGAATACAACTACCTCAAAAATAAAGACAACCAGAAGTTCCAGAAAATCGAGCTGCATGGAAGCCCAGCAAACAAAGATATAAAGAAGAAATATTCATCCAGACAGGTAGGAGGGGCGGAGCCAGGGCAGAGAGGATGCGGTGTGGTGGCAGCAGCAGCAGCAGAGGTAGCAGCAGGATGGCAAAAAGCACAGTCACACATTTAAAAAAGTCAGGAGGGACACTTGGGGAGCGCTTCCAGCACCAGATCATACCACACAGCTTGTGGTCCCAGCGCTGGGGAAAATAAAGCCTCATTGATTCTGACTCTGCAAACTAGTGGGGGTTGGAGCAGAGGAAGAAACTGCTGGTCTCTCAGCAGAGCCTGCTTGTTTAAAGGGCCCCCACAGTCCTAGAATGCCAGCAGACCCACCTACTCATGGAATGCTGGCCAGGGCAACAGCTAGAGAGGTGCCAGTCCCATACCAAAGTGGGAGAAATGCATGGAAAAGGTGTGAGTGCTGAGCAAGAGGCATTGTTCCCTCTCAGACACCTCCCCAAGAAACAGCACAAGAACGTGGTGAAATGGGTTGCATCGTACTGACGAATACCTTACTACATAACAGGTGCAACAGCTCTACCTAAGACACAGAGGCAAAGAAACACAGGAGCCTGTCAAGTTGAGGAGACAGAAAAGTATGGCCAAAAAGAAGGAATGGATCAAGGTTCCAGTGGGAGAACTAAGCAACGAGGAGATAGCCAACCTAACAGATGTAGAGTTCAAAACACTGGTGACAAAGATGCTCACAGACTTGACAGATATCCTTAAGTATGGCAAATGCATAAGGGAAGAAGTGAAGGCTATCCTAAATGAAACGAAGGAAAATCCACACAAAACCAGTGGTGAAGGGAAGGAAATTGGGGTTCAAATCAATGATATGGAATATAAGGAAGAAAAAAACAGTCAACCAGTACAGAATGAGGAAACAAGAATTGAAAAAAATGAGGAGAGGCTTGGGAACCTCTGGGACAACTTTAAATGTGCAAACATCTGAACCATAGCAGTGCCAGAAGGAGAAGAGGAAGACGAAGGAATTGAAAACTGATGTCAGAAAATAATGAAGAAAAAAATCCCAAAATTTGTTGAAGGAAATAGACATACAAGTCCAGGAAGCACAGAGAATCCTAAACAAGCTAGACTCAAGGAGGACCACACCAAGACACATCATAATTATAATGTCAGAAGTTAAAGATAAAGAGAGAATCCTAAAAGCAGCAAGACAGAAGCAGAGAGTTGCCTACAAAGGGGTGCCTATAAGACTATCAGCTGATTTCTGAAAAGAAACTTTGCAGGCAAGAAGGGACTGGCAAAAAATATTCAATGTGATGAAAAGCAACCTACAACCAAGATTACTCTGTCCAGCAAAGCTATCATTTAGAATGGAAGGACAGATAAAGTGCTTCCCAGACAAGGTAAAGCTTAAGGAACTTATCATCACCAAACTATTATTATATGAAATGTCATAGGGACTTACTTAAGAAAAAGAAGATCCAAATTATGAACATTAAAATGACAACAAACTCACAACTACTAACAACTGAATCTAAAAAATAAAAACAAAATCCAACTAAGCAAAGCAGAATAAGAACGGAATCATAGGTATGGGGATTATTTGGAGGGTTATCAGATGGGATGGGGGAAAGGGAGAAATGGGGAAATGGTGCAGGGATTTAGAAGCATAATTGGTTGGTACAAAATAGACATAGGGAAGTTATGAATAATATATGAAAGGATGAAGCCAAATAACTCACATGCACAGCCCATGGACATGAACTAAGGAGGGTGGGATGGCTGGAGGGAAGCAAGTACTGGAGAGAGGGGAGCAAAGGGGAAAAATTGTGATACTGTAAGAACATAATCAGTAAAATATAGTTTAAAAAAGTATACAGTATCTTCAACTGACCAATTATGAAAACAAACAAAAAACAACTGTATGATAAGAAATGCTTTCCTGAAAAGGAACCTTGAAAAATATTAATCTTGTCACAGTAACTCTGATTTCTGATGAGACCAAAAAAGAAACCCATTGCTATCTGGGAACATAGACTCAGGGAAGCCTTCACCAACACAAGACAGCCCATTTTTCTAACTAGCGTCTCTTTCTGATGTAGTTCCAATTGTTTTTTTAACAGTCCATTATTTAAAATTAATACTGTTACTGAATCAATTTCTTCTCTCTTTTAACATTTATCACTTCTGCTTAATTCATATAATTTTTTCAAGAATTCTGATAACACTAAACATGTGGATCATTCTGTATTTTGAGTTTCCTTCTTAAATTCTATTTTGACTCAGCATACATTTTCATCTACAATGGAGAATGTACAACTTATAGCCATAGTGATGAAAATAAATTGAAAATAAGTTTAAAGAGATACTGAGTCAAAAAAATCTTACTGATTGAAAGAAAACTACTTCTGATCATACTGTACCCTCCCTCTACTCTTTGCTTTGCATGTTATTTTGGCTGAGAGAGTTAAGTTCCTCTTTATATCATTTCAAAACCAGCACGAATATCACAGAAGAAAAAAAAACTGATGTCAGGAGGGCATTTAGGTGCTGGTGGGCGGCAATTATAATTAATGGGGGTACAGAGCTTTCTACTTTTAATTCTCTTACTTGTATTTTAGTTAAAGCAACTGGCCAGTTCTTCTTTACTAATTACTCCAATGAACTTTATAATATTTTCATTACACTGTGACTCTTACATAGTGCTTCATTCTGTCATATCTGAAGACTATATAAAGCAGCCATATATTTAAGCTCTAGTAGATAAATCTCACAAATGCCCAGGCTTCTACCTTTTGTAGTCAAATGCATAATGTGCCACTAAGAACTTTTAAAGAAAGTAACCTTTTTTTTAATCTGAAGTCATATTGCAAACTTCCTACTTGAAATCTTTAGGTTTTAGAACATTGAAATGAAATTTAAAAGCATTTTCTCCTCATTCTATGCTTGAAAAATGATTCTCCTTAGTTCATGTTATTTCCTCTCTTTTCACTTTGCATTGTCTGCTTTGCCTGAGCTCACGCGATCACCTTAAAAAAAATAGAAGTAAAACAAATCCATAAGAAATGAGATAATACTCAATATCTAGGTAGGGAAAGAGAAAAAGGAAAGAGAAGGGGAGAGAAGAGGGGGCAGAGACTGTGTATGTGTGTATTTCAGGGCTCTGAGGCTTCCCTTACAATGGGAAAACCGCTATCATAATCTGACTCAATTTGGCCTGTAGGAGAAAGACAAAATGTTAACTGTGATGTAGAACCCCTCAGCTTCTATTCTTTACTAGTACTTCTTTCTTTTTTCAACTCTTAGATGATAGTAATTTCAACCTCAAGGAGTTTGCCACACTTTCAACTTTCATTCACTTAAATTCATCAGCTATTTGGGTATTAGCTTATTAGCTTGTTTGTGCATTACAAAATATTTTTGATAAGCTTCTTTAAGGGAAGAAATAGGGGGAAAGTGAGGGTTTGATGGACAAATTCATTCAAGGAGAAGAAATTTCGCAGATATTAGCTACCTTTGGGCTCTCCTATTTGATTTATTCCTCTGGCTGGGTTCTATGTTGAGATTTTTTCTTCCGACACAGAATTTACTATTCTGTAATGTATTGCCAGGAATCTGCAATCTCCACGTAACCTAACACCAGCCTGTGTTAAGTCACAGATATTTTGGTTGGTGTAGCAATTGTGCTTACATTTGGAGAGAATCTGGGCACACAGTTGTCTGCATCAGTAAGATTCATCACTAAAATTAAATGTTTTAATTTTCCTAATGTGCTTCTAAGGGGGAGGGAAACCAAATGTGCTTTTGAAAGATAATCTCCTGGAAGAGGAAGTCTGGACAGGGGCTTAATCAAATCTGGGGCAGACATTATCTTGCCAAAGTCACTAATCATCAGAATGACCCTTATTTCTCATTAGTGCGTTAGTAAGTGTGCACATCCCTCACCTGGAGCAAGCTGCTAATCTCCATGGTCAGGCATAATCCATTTCTTCTCCCCTCTCTTCAACATGACATTAAAAATTTAGAAAGCCCCCCTTGGAAAACACACTCCAGAAGGCACTGTTACTTACCATCAAAGGTATAAATTAATGCAGCTTACAGCATTTATGCAATAATAAAGAGAGCTGGTAACAAATTTGTTCCTGATGCATTAGAAACGAACCTCATGATAAACTGCTCTCTCTCCAGCAAAGCTGAAGTATTGACTAGAAGGTAGATATTAGGTACTCAGACTGTCTGGGTGCTATGGAAATTGCATCATGTGCATTTGACCATTGGCAACAGAGTCAGACAAGCTTGAGGTTCATTCTTATTCCAGCCAGGGAAGTGGCCTCATCTGCATTCGCCTTTTCGCTGAAAGGCTGCCATATTTGTCAGCTTAGATGTGTGTAAGATAAGCTCTGTCCTCGTTATCTAATATTTCACCAGGCAGTAGAACCAAGAGATAAGGACCATCTAAGTGCCCACATGGGCAAGGATGCTTGAGTGCCATCAGGCCCAGGACAGAGCCTGGAGCCTGAACAAGGGAAACTTTATAGCAGAGGTTAATCACTTCATTTGAAAGGAAAGCTCTGAGGGATTTAGATAATTATGATTTATACTGGTTATATAATGAATCAGGAGACAGATACTAAGCCATTTGCTGCAATATTATCCTCAGACATGTTCTTCATTTCTTTCCCATAACATATTCTTAACTTAAATTAAATTTAATTTAAACAGAACTGAAAGAAGTGGTTATATGTAACCTGTTAGTCCAGAGTTAATGAGGAATGGGTATGGGAGAGATCACTTTTGCAACCATCCCTCCACCTAGCCACCCAATGATCCATCCATTTATTAAAGCTTCATGAGTACCAGCATAGTGCTAATCACTGATGAGAATAGGATAAATTCCAATTCTTATAGAAGCCTGGAGTTTCTGGGGAAGGAGGAGGGCATAAACTGATAGTTAAAAACACTTGCAAGGACTCTAGTACAGATATTATACCTCACAACAGGAAAGGATAGAAAGTGCCTAGCTAGTGGAAAGAAGAGAGAGAGCTAAGAAAGTTACCTAGAGGAGGTGGCCACTAATCTGATGTTAAGGGATAAATAGTATTTAGTCAGATGAAAGAGGGAGGGGAGTAGGGTACAGGATTCCAAAGGGAGAGACTATCTTGAATCGAAATCTTAGAGATGACAAAAAGCATGGTGTGTCTGGGGCAACTCTAAGCACGTTGTGGCCACAGCATTATGACAAAAAGGCTAAACAAGGTGGATGCAGATTCCAGATCCTATGGGTTATGTGATTTAATTTGGGCTTCAGATCAACTGAGCTCTGTAGAAAATGGGCTCTGGGAGAAATGGATTAGAGGAGAACAAGGGAGACGGCTTAACAGCCTGTAGCAATACTAGACAGGATAGGAGATAAAGCCATGAGGCCTGGGAGGAGTGGATAGAGTGGGAACATCATGGAAATACACAGGAAGTACAATAACAGGATCAGGGAGGAAGAAGCAGGTATCAAAAAGGACTCCTAGTTGAAAGAGAATGGCAAAGAACTGTTACAAGTACAATTTCCTCTAAGCATAACATTTATTAAGCCCAGCAATACACTAGAATAGTGGAACTGAGAAGAAGAGCCAAAGAAAGCCAAAGGCAAAGTCAGAAAACAATGACAGAAGTATGCCAGGAAGGCCATGAGGTGGTAGTATGCTGCCTCAGGTGTAATCTGCTTATGGACTTCTGTGACAGTTGAGATTGTACCCACAACAACTCAAGCAGTCATTGGCACATGATGGGTACCCCAAAACTACCTATTAAGTGAATACTAAATGAAAACCACACCAATGATCAAGCCATCTAGATCTTTCACTCTGTGTTTCTTTGGGCAAATAACAATGTCTCTTAAAAATCTCATTTCTCAGTTGAAAGTGACAATATGTCCCCCTAACTACTTTATTTATTTTTGGAACTCCAATAAAACATTATTTTTGCAACTTATTTAGGTTCCCAAGCCTATGTTTTCTAGAACTGCTGACTAGATTCTAAGCATCTGAAAGGCAGTGAGTGCCTGGACCACACCCTTCCCAGAGGGTTCAGTGGTAAAAGACACTCACCAAATGCAGTGAAATTATAGGTCAGTTCCAGGCCTGCACCCGGGAGCTGGGTGTCCGTAAGTCAGTCGGCTGCATTTTCTGCACATCACAGTGCAAAGGTAGGCAAATTATATTCCCTCTATTTCACAGAGTTGTTTTAAAACATGGTATCATAAAAAAGAAACACTTTGAACTCTTAAATTACATATATTTATATGATTCAATAATATTATCACAAAGCAACTGTTTTGGGACAGAAACTAGTTTGTTCTGATTAGTTAGTAAACCTAAAATAAGAGCTAGAACCCACAGTCTTATAATAGAGGCAAAATAATCTTTAAAAATAAGAAAGAAAAAAAATCTAAAGGAACAAAAGAATTCCTGGGCAGTGAAATACATCAAGGTTTGATTTAGACAAGTGTTCAGATGAAGTAAGGCCAAATGGGAGATGGCCATTCAGGAGCAAAGGCCAGTGGAAGGGCTGGTGAGGACACAGGCTCAGGCTAGTGCCTGCTGCCTGCCATGCAGGTGTTTGGTCCAGTGGGTATAGGGTATTAAAACCAACATGTTGTCAAATACCTCATCACACCCATTCACAGGAACCAAACAGGACAAAATAGAAGAGTTGCATATATTAGCTTGAAAGAGAATTACATTGACTCTCAAATGACAAGATCCTCTCCAGTTAATTCTTTGATCATGCATCTACCATTATGCTGCTCAGAATGCCCACTCATGGCTCGGCACAGTGTCCAGCACCAAAATGATATGGACACATATGTTTCCCTTCTTTTCCTCTTCCCAATAGTCTCTTGCCCTTTAGGCAGTGCAAAGGTGAAAAGAACTGAAAGTAGCTGCATGTTTCTGTGCCAGGCACTGTGTTAACTGCTTTATGTTTTTTCCCTTCACTTTTGGCAGTAATCACTATGCCCATTTTTATAGAGGGGAGTATTGAGGCTGAGCAGAATGTTACTTGACTAATGAATAGCTACAAAGTGACAATGACTGCAACCTTCAAAGGCCATGCCCATTTCAGTGTGGAATAAATCATGTAAAGACATATGTATTTTTTTCAAGTTCTTTTTTTTTCCTTTGCTTCCCAGACAAGGTAAAGCTAAAGGAGTTCACCATCACCAAGCCCTTATTGACAGCCTTGGTTCCCATGCCCCCTCCCTCCCCCCGCCCACCTGCAGTGGTCTGGGAGTTTCCCGTGATAGTGGGGAGTGTCAAGCCAAGCTCCGTTCGGCCTTGATCATCCCCAGAATCGCAGCTGCACGATAACAACTGAATTCAATAGTGACTTTTTTCTTCCCCCTATAAAACAATCCCTTCCTTCCCTAGGACCCTGGAGTCGGGCCATTCGCGGCACGGCTTTCTCCACACTTGCTGATTTCTGTCAATAAACTTCTTTTCTTCTGCTCACTGCGTCTTCATGGTTCTCTGAGCAACACCGTTCTTACACTTATTATATGAAATGTTAAAGAGACTTATTTAAGAAACAGAAGATCAAAACCATGAACAGTAAAATGATAACAAACTCACAACTATCGACAAATGAATCTAAAAAAAATAAAAACAAAAACAAAGTAAGCAATTGCAGAATCATTGATATGGAGATCATATGGAGGATTATCAGCAGGGAGAGAGAAGGGAGAAAATGAGTACAGAGATTAAGAAGCATAATTGGTAGGTACAATACAGACAGGGGGATGTTAAGAAGGAAGAGGAAAAGCCAAAGAACTTACATGCATGACCCATGAACATGAACTAAGCAAGGGGATTACTAGAGGAAAAGGAGGTACTGGGTGGAGGGGAGCAAAGGGCAAAAACAATTGAGATAACTATAATAGCATAATCAATAAAATACACTTTTAAAAAAGTTCTAAATTGTCAAGTGCTGTGGTCTGTCCCCTACTGATCCTCTGCCATATGCACACATACACCTATGTGTGTACACATGCAGGCACACATACATTTATGTACACTCATGCATACAGTCCTGGTAAGCACGGCAGCCGAGCTCACAGTGCTCAGGCGCCAGCAATGCACTGAGTTCTCAGCCCCTGCCTACTTCCACACCCACTGAGATGGGTTTGCAATTTATATTTTTAACCACTGGATAAGGGTTTGGGAGCCAACGGAAACCACAGAACTAAAATTACCAAGTTCAAATTGCTGGAAAACCTTTAGAAAAGGATGAATAGAAAATGAGTGGTAGACAAAATAGGCTAATGCTAAGATGCAATTTTATAGCTGGATGATCTCTACTTTCTTTTTATAACTGCATAAGTCCCTTTTTCATATTCCCAAAGAGAAGGCTCCAAAGAATTTAGAATAGTCTACCCAGAGAAGACAGAATGCAAGCAGCTTAGCTGTTTGAAATATGCTAGACTGTTCCAGACAGTTTACTAGGGAGATAGACAAGGAGCAACAAGCCTCTATAAAAACTGCATTATAAGATAAACAAACCAGAAGAAATGTATTACAGAGAGCACAAATACAGGCATCAACCAATTGGCAACCCTATAATTATCCAATTTCATAAATAAAAGTTATGTTATTTTAAAAAGTGAATTTGTTATAATTAAGTGATGTTGCCTTTCTCTTTGCCAAGGACTTCCTTAAAAGAGAGCTATAGTTCAAAGACACTTTTATGGTTCCATAAACCAGGAAATACAAAATCCTTAGGGACCATTATTCAGTACAGAGCCCTGCCTCTGAACATGACCTGGTCAACCAGGAGAGGAGCTGAGTGGTGGTCAGTGAAGGAAGAAGAAGAGGAAGGTGGGACTGGGAGAGAGGAGAGAGAGGAGAAGAAAGAGGAGATGAAGAGGGAGAAGGAAGAAGGAACATGAGGAGGAAGAGGAGAAAAAACAGAAATGTTGGCCTGGCAGGTCACAAGGTGAGACTAGGAAGTCATTCTTATATATTGGGACAAGTAGGGTCCCAGGTTAGTCAATCTAATTTAAGGAAAATTCTCAAGGTATTCCACAGAAATATAAATAGCTATTAAAATTAGAAAATATAGCAGTAAGGTGATCATTCTGATGAGAAAGATGATGCAATCAATTACTTTATTTTAAAAACAGGGAACCTATTGAGTTTGTAGCAAGTGCTTTTTAACTGAAAATCCATAAATGAACTTCAGAGGTGTGTAAACCCCAAAACTATATGTGAAGCCTAGTATATTTGCATTCTTCTCAAATGAGGATTGTTGGCTCACATCACATTCTCAAAGGTTAAGAACTACTGGTTATTAGAGATCAGTTTTCTCCACTCCATCTTTCATTCCACCAGAAAGAAGTAGGAAGACATTGACTTCCCTCTCCTTATGCCCATTCTAGCTTCATTTGGGTGTAGAAGGCATGCATAACCTCTATATAAAAATAGAATTTGTAGCTCGATTTTAAAGACAACAATATAAAAGCCCATCCAGGAGGGAAAAAATTATGGCAGCCAAGTAGGTAGAAGCTGGGTCAACTTGCTCTTGCCTTCAACTCAGACACTTGGTTGATCTTCTGAAAAATAAATTGAACATTCAATGGAATCTTAACTGATAAGACGTTTGGAAGCCAAGGAGTACAGAAGACACTTCACAATAGGAGTTAAGGAGATTTTATAGGTTGAAGGGAAAATACCTCATGTGTGGTGCCTGCAGCCCCGCAGAGCTGGTCAGAGATTGAAGCTTTGCAGCCCCCACCCCTCCCAGGGCAGGAAACCCCCAGACCTGAGCCAGGAGTACTTGGATACACAAAGTTGGGTAGAGCCAAGCTACCTACACACAGCAAGCAGCACACCCATAGCTGCAGCAGCAAACGCCAACCAGGGGAGTGCCAGAGAGAAAGAGGGATTCTATCTGCACCTGAGTCAGGCAGAGGAGGCAGGCCACAGCCAGCCGTGACTTTGAGAAGCTTGTGGCTTTTTGGAGAGGTGGTGTGTATGGAAAGCCAGACAGTGACTCAGTGCTGCAGTGAGAGTGCCCAAGAGACTTTAAAAGAGGAGCTGAGGCATGCTGGGCAAGGACTCCCAGTGCAGCTGCCCTCCCAGGAAGAGAAGATGATTGAGGGCATGGTTTGCTCCCACTCAGTGCAGCTGGGCAGAGATCAGAAAGGTGCACAGCGAGGAGATTTCCCCTCTGGGGAGGGAAGGATACACCCAGTCCCCACCTCCTGCAGGATCAAAAGCACCACCAACAGGGAAGGTCTACAAAACAGGCAGGTCAGGCTCAAAAACACGCTGCCGAGTGCAGTTCTACAACACTAAGACAGAAAGAGGAACACCTAAAGGACCAATTTTGAAATTCTCTCAGGAGACAAAATACAATGGTTCCTAGGGGCCTATTCCACCGAGGCCAGCAAAGCAGGGAGATGACAAATCGGTGCAAACAAGGAGGAATCAGGACCCCACCCAGCCTCCACTTGCACATAGTGCTGCCATCAACACGAGCAGGAAAGAGCGGACCCTCATATACAAATTGGCCCCTCCCTTGAAATGGACAGCTAACTCATCAGAAACTATACATTATTGGAAATAAACTAGGACAAACCGAGATGGATGGTGCCTCGGCAGTGGGAACACACCCATAATTTTCCCAGAAGACTGAACAGTGCCTCCCACGGGAGATCCATGGGTTCCACCATCCCGATCTCCACAGAAGCCCCCTCTACAGGCAGGAGAAAGTGATACAGGCGGTGCTGCCAGAAGTTGGATGACCCATCCCACATTGAGCTGATAAAAAACCAGAGGCAGATCCAGAAAGAGAAGTCAGAAGGTGAATACCAAACTGCTGAGATGAATTTCACCTCATTCTTCTTCAGAATTTGCTTCATTTTTCTCCCTTTCACATAGCCTTTTGATATTTCTTCTTTTGCTTCAATTGTATTCCATTTAATTCATGATTTGTTCTTTTTTTATATATTTATTTAAAATTTATATTATCTTTTATGTTATTGTTATTTCATATCTCACATTGCACCCTTTCCTTACTCCATTTTGCCTTCTTCCTGCCCTTTCTTATTTGCGTTGAACATTTTCTTCCTCCCATGTCACACCTTGTTCTTACTATCCTTACTATTGCTCCTCTATCTTCTCAAAAGCATTTTGCTTCCTTTAGGTGGCTCTCATTCTTTTTTCCCCTTCTTATGATAGTCTTATTTCCTTTCCACCATTATAAATTGTGGTTTTCCTGGTGTGGATATTATAGTTATTGCTACTCGCTTCAACTATATTCATATTTGTTCACTATTTTTTAAATTTCAAATCTCATAGGTTATGCTCTCCCTGTCTTATTCCATTTTTCCATCCTTCTGCCCTTGCTTATTTGAATTTAAAATTTTATATTTTTCCATTTCTGAGCCTGGGTTCTATTCCTTACTCTTATTATTTTTCCCCTGTTTATCCTCTCAAAAAAATTTTTTTTTACTGTAGACATCTCATATTCTCTTTTGTATAATATTCTTATTCTCTTTACTCTTTCATTAATCTTTGCTCAGCTGTCATTGACCCTGCTGTGGTTTTGTTATAATTTTGTTCCTTTTGGTTCACTACCTTTTAAATTTTATTTCAAACCTCATAGTTATATTCTTCCCTTTTCATGCTCCATTTTGACAGCTCCATTCCCTGTTTTACTTACATTTTAAATTCTATTTGCTCCCTTTCTTCACCTTGTTTTTAATTCCCTACTCTTATTATTTCTTCTCCCTCTTCCCACTCAAAATCATTTTTCTCTCCTTTAGTTATCTCATAGTCCCTTTTCCTATCTTATGATATTCTTAATCTCTCTCCACCTTTGCTCAATTGCTGTTGATATGGCTGAACTAAAGAGGCATTACTGCTGGTGTGGGTTTGGTTTTCTGGATAGTACTGCTTTGTTAACAAGCACCTGTAAAACAGCATACAAGATGTGACAGGGGTTGTGACTGCCAATCAGCAAGCTGAAGGAGAGACCCCATCAATGACTGAGCCACCAATAATCAAAGCTCAAGTACAAGAAGAGACCCCACATAAACTAAATAAAGGGCAACATCAGAGAATCTATCTCAGGAGACCAAAGAAACTACACCACCGAGTTCCACAGAACTCCTACTACCACAGAAGTCTGCCCAACGAAGACAGGCAGGTAAAGCAGAGCCACCTGAGATGCAGAAACATACAAAAAGTCACCAAAAATGGGGAGACAGGAAATAACACCCATCAAAAGGAAAGGAGGAATGCCCAGAGAAGGAGCTAAATGAAATTGAGGTAGGCAATTTAGAAGACATAGAATTCAAAATAAAGATTTTAAGGATGCTCAAGGAACTCAGTGAGAACTACAAGGAACTTTATGGGAGCTACAGGTAACTTAGTGTGAACTACAACAGCATCAAAAAACACAGAGAAGCTATAAATAAGAACCAGGAATAAGTGAGAATACAATATCTGAAACAAACAAACAAAAACTAGGAGGAATTAAAAGCAGGCTAGATGAAGCAGAGGACCAAATCAGCAAGCAGGAAGATAAGGTAGAAAGAAATATCCAGGGAGAGAAGATGGCGATGGAGTAGGTAGCAGTGTTGTCTGCTTGCTCCCATCATGGAATGACTTGGAGTACAAACACAGAGAGGAGTGAGTGAGTGCGGATTTCAGATAGCACGAACAGGGAAGGGAGTGTGGGAGTGGTGTGAAAGAGGGCAGAAAGCTTGCCCACCCTCTCAAAACGGAGTCACTGGGCCCCTCAGCCCTGCACCTCTGCTGCACTGCACCCGAAAGGGGCAGCTGCAGACTGGCCCATTACCCGCGATTTGCTTAGAAACTCTCCCCTGCCATAGGTGCGAGGACCAGCAAAGTTCCGGAGGGAGTTATCAAGAAGGTTTCATTGAAACAGCCTGAGGCATGGGAAGACAGTGAACAGCCCAGATTGTGAGAAACTGTATGAACTGAGTGTAGGCAGGGACTCCCTGGGCTAGCAAACCAGGGCTGGCAACCCTGCGCCCCGGGTGCGCGCATCACG
Source organism: Furipterus horrens (assembly GCF_987537825.1). Classification (NCBI taxonomy): domain Eukaryota; kingdom Metazoa; phylum Chordata; class Mammalia; order Chiroptera; family Furipteridae; genus Furipterus; species Furipterus horrens. The sequence goes on along the minus strand of NW_028327178.1, from coordinate 56,041,523 downwards.
GCTCCACCAAACAAAAAAGCAGAACAGAGTGTGGAGAGGGGCCCATACAGGAAAGCTGCAGTGGAAATGCAGACCCATTAGGGACTCCAGACAGGCAAGCAGTACGCACAGGTGCACAATAAGTCACTGCCAGCCAGGAATGCAACTCGGTGCTGCCGCTGGGAGGCAACAAAGACTTTTTCGGAGAAGGAGTAGAGACAGGACCCAAGGCTGGGCAGAGACCAGGGGCTTGTGCACTGGCTTGCCAGCAGAACAGCGTTGCTAGACAGGCATGAGGATTGCAGGAGGGTGCTGCAGGACAAGTGGTGAGAGACCCAACTGAGTGTGGCTCACATCAGGGAGCGGCAGCAGGCCCACGATTGAGAATATAGCAGTCCAAGAACCAAGCTAGATGGCCTCACAGCCAGCCAGCCAGAAAAGAAGATTTGAAACCCATGGAATTTTGACCAGGGGCAGGTCCAGAAAAAGAAGAACAGCGCCCAAAGGTTGTACTGGAGAAAACAATCTTTCTTTAATCTGTTTCCTACCTTCTCTCCCTCCTATTCTTCTTTAATTTTTTGTTTGTTTGTTTGTTTTTATGTTTTGTTTTATCCTCCTTCTACTACGAAATATATAGCATATGACTGTTATGTAAACCTAATACCGCACACTTCTACTTTCTCACTTCATTCTTCATACTTCTCTCTCTTTTTCAACATACAATGTAAATACTACTTACTGGCTCACATAGTCTTGACCCTACTTGCTACTACTATTTTTCTACCATCTTCCCTCTCAAAAATCATCTCTTTATCAGTTAAAACAACTCTTATCAGTTTTCATATAGTGTAATAGTCTTAACCTCTTTACATCTATATTAATACTGGCTCATTTGCTAATAGTGTGATTGCGGGTGGGGAATATTTTTGAGGGTGAGGGTTTCTTGCCTGGATTGTGTGTTTATGTTTTAACAGCATCTCCACAAAAGAACTCAAGACAAGATGGGCATAGTGACTCTCAATCAATTAGCCACAGGGAAGGTCCCATCAAAGAGTAACTGAAATATAACCAGGCAGCTTAAACAAATGACATAAAGGGCATCCCAAGAGCATCAAGCTTGGGAGATCAAAGAGACTGCACCACTGAATCCCCCAGGCCTCCTATACAGAATCTCATACCACAAAAGTGGGAAATCAAAGCAGACAAATCCAATAAACAAAAACAAACAAGAAGCATACAACATGAGGAGACACAGAAACAACCGCCCACTGAAAAAAAAAAGAGGAATCCCCAGAAAGAGAGATAAATGGAACAGGCATAAGCCAACTATCAGACATGGAATTCAAAAGAATCGTTATAAGAAAACTCAATGAACTTGACAAACTCAGAGGAAACTACAACGAACTTCAGGGAAACTACCAAGAACTCTAGGAAAGCTGCAAGGAACTTATGGAGAACTACACCAGCATAAAAAAGGACACAGGAACTATCAATAAGAACCAGGAAGAAATGAAGAACACAATTTCTGAACTGAAGAACACAGTAGAATCAATCAAAAGCAGGTTAAATGAAGCAGAGGATCAAAACAGTGAGTTAGAGGACAATGTAGAAAAAATTCCCAGACAATACAAGAAAATGAAAAACATTGAAAAAGAATGAAGAGGATTTAAGAGAATTGCAGGACAACATGAGGTGAAATGACATTAGAATCATAGAGATACAAGAAGGAGAAGAAGAGGAGCAAGGGATAGAAAACTTGATTGAAAAAGTAATAACAGAAAATTTTCCTAACTTGATGGGAAGAAACAGTAATGTAAGTGCAGGAAGCACAGAGGGTCCCAAAGAAGATGAACACAAAAAGGCCCACTCCAAGGCCCATCATAATTAAAATGGCAACATTTAAAGACAAAGAGAGAATCCTAAAAGCAGCAAGAGAAAAACAGCAAATAACATACAAGGAAGCTCCAATAGGGCTATCAACTGATTTCACAACAGAAACACTACAAGCCAGAAGGGAATGGCAAAAAAATATTTCAAGCAATGAAAAACAAAGGCCTACAACCAAGACTGCTCTACCCAGCAAGGCTCTCTTTCGAAATGGAAGGTGGAATAAGGACTTTCTCAGACAAAGGAAGACTAAAAGAATACATCTCGGGGACTTCCGGCCAAGATGGAGGCTTAGACGGGCACACTCGGTCTCCCTCTACAACTAAAGAGGATTACAACTACTTCAAAACAAAAGATAACTAGAAATTCCAGAAAAAGCTACACGGAAGCCCAACGTATGAAGTTATAAACCAGCGGCGCTCTTTGGGCAGGTAGGACGAGCGAAAGGGGGCGGTGCTGTTTGCGGTCGCACCTGGGACAGCGGCAGGGAGAACGATCCCGGCTGCAGTCGAACCCCGGCAGCTCGCGACCCCAACGCTGGGGAAAGCAGCCACCACATCGCCTTGAACAGTGAGGCCCAGAGGGCGGGAGGACGGATCCTGGTCTCCTAGCGGAATAACTGTGTGAATCCATCTTGGACCCCCGCCGCCAAAGAAAGCGCCACAGGGCTGCGAAATAGGTTGCGGATCGCCACTGGTCGCTGGGTTGTGACGACAAAGCACCACGGCCAGCAAGAAAGGTTGCGGATTGCCGCCTGTCGCTGGGTTGTGACGAGTACACGGGCACTGCCCCCTATAGCCGGCCCAAGAAAACAAAACGCATCTGTCAAAATGAGGTAGACAACTATAGAGATCCCAGTGGCACAACTCACCAGGCAACAGATGAGGAATCTGACAGATGAACAAATAAGAAACCTGTCAGAGGCTCAGTTCAGGGCCATTGTTATCAGGTGGCTTACAGAATTAACAAAAGATCTGGAAAAAGATGAGAAAGAAGCGAAAAACATAACGAAAGGAACAAAACCACATACGAGACAGAGTGTGAGGAAAAAAAATCCAGAGTTCATCTCAACAAACCAGAATATAGAGAAGGAACGGGAAGCAACGATGAGAGGATCAGAAACCTCTGGGACAGCTATAAAAGGCCCAACATAAGAATCATTGGTTTGCCAGAGAACGAAGAGGACGAACTAGAACTTGAAAAATTGAGTGAAAATATAATAAAGGAGAGCTTCCCAAACTTGGGGAAGGAAATAGACTTACAGGTCCAGGAAGCACAGAGAATTCCAAAAAAACTGGACCCAGGGAGAACCACTCCAAGACACATTATAATCAAAATGTCAAAAATTAAAGATAAAGAGAGAATCTTAAAAGCAGCAAGAGAGAAGAAAAGAATCATGTACAGAGGGGTCCCAATTAGACTATCAGCTGACTTCTCAAGGGAGACCCTGCAGGCAAGAAGGGACTGGCAAGAAATATTCAAAAGTAATGAGGATCCAAAACCTACAACCACGAATACTCTATCCAGCGAAATTGTCATTCAGAATAGAAGGGCAGAGAAAGTGTTTCCAGGACAAAATAAAACTGAAAGAGTTCATTAGATCCAAACCACTGTTATATGAGATGTTAAAGGGACTGGTTTGGAAAAAGGAGGATCAAAACTATGAAATCTAAAATGAAAACTGCATCACAAGAAACAACAGAAGCTAGGGAATTGAAACAAAGGCGAACTAAACAGGCAACGAGAATGGAAAAAGAACTATAGACCACATGATGATGGCCGTATTGCAAGATAAAGTCACACCTTGGAAGCGATCTGTTCAAAGAGCCTCCCAATCAGCCTCAAATTGTGACATAGGTAAGAAAGGAAGTTTTTCTTTTTGCTTTATGAGTTTATTTGCTGTGCCGCATAGCGTAGCATAGCATAGCATAGCATAGTTTATCATGAATATATTGGGTTGGCCAAATTTTCATTTGTTTTTTTCTGTATGATGGTTCTAGTAGCATTTAGTTGTCTTTAACTTCATTCAAAACAACTTTGTTAGATTGTATTGTGACAGCTGTTATATTAGCGTGTGTTAAAAAAAACCTTATCAAAATTGGTGAGTTTTTGTGTAGCCATTTTAATATTGAAAATGGAAGAAAATATGCAAGATTTTTGGCATATTATGCTTCATTATTTCAAGGAAGGTAAAAATGCAACTGAAACACAAAAAAAGATTTGTGCAGTATATGAAGAAGGTGCTGTGACTGATGGAACAAGTCAAAGTGGTTTGTGAAGTTTTGTGCTGAAGATTTCTCACTGGACAATGATCCACGGTCAGGGAGACCAATAAAGTTGATAGCAATCAAATCGAGACATTGAGAACAATCAAAGTTATACCACGTGGGAGATAGCTAACATATTCAAAATATCCAAATCAATAAGGTTATTGGTAAAAATGTAAAATGTGTCTTTTATTTTATGAAAAAAGCTAAACAGACTTTTTTGCCAACCCAATATAATAAATCACTCTGAATGCAATAAAACAAGATAGATACATAGAGAAATAAAAATAAAATCATAAACGCTAGACTGAGAAGCTCCAATATGCGAAAAATTGCTGTTCCAAGTGGTGAGAATAGTTAAAATTGGGGAGAGAAAATACTGTAAGAGAAAATAAACTAAGACTCTTTCAGGATTAAAGAAAGAATAAAAAAATAAATAAATAAAAGAATACATCTCCACCAAACCATCATTACAAGAGATGCTACAGGGAATGCTTTAAGAAAAAGAGAGAGGGAGAGGAACACAGGTACAAAGGGAAATGAATAAATACCTGTCAATAATAACCATAAATGTAAATGGATTAACTGCTATAATCAAAAGACATAGGGTAGCAGAATGAATACAAAAACAAGACCCACATATATGCTGTCTACAAGAGACAAACCTCAAAACAAAAGATTTACACAGACTAAAAGTAAAGGAATGGAAAAAATATTCCAGGTAAATGGACATGAAAAAAAAGCTGAGATAGCAATACTTATATCAGGCAAAACAGATTTCAAAGCAAATGCCATAAAAAGAGACAAAGAATGATGTTTCATAATACTTAAGGGAACAATCCATCACGAAGATACAATCCTGGTAAACATATGTGCACCCAATATAGGAGCACCCAAATATATAAGGAAAATACTAGAAGACTACCAGAAGGATATCAACAGCAACACTCTTATAGTAGGGGATTTTAACACCCTATTATCAACGATAATCAAAGCAAAAACATCAAGGATATAGAGGATATGGAGGCATTGAAAATACACTAGATAAAATAGACTTAATTGATATATATAGAATTTTTAACCCCAAAGAAGCAAAATATACATTCTTTTCAAGTGTACATGGGACATTTTCAAAGACAGACCACATGGTGTGACACAAAACAAGCCTCAACAAATTCACAAAAATTGTAATTATATCAAGCATCTTCTCAGATCACAATGCCTTGAAACTAGAAATCAACCTCAAGAAAAAAACTCAAAAGACCTTCAAATTCATGGAGAATGAAAACATTAATATTAAATAATGAATGGGTTAGCAATGACATCAAGGAAGAAGTCAAGAAGTTTCTGAAAACTAATGATAATGAACACACAACAGCCCAAAACCTATGGGACACAGCAAAAGCAGTCCTGAGAGGAAAGTTCATAGTAATACAGGCCTACTTAAAAAGGATAGAAGAATCCCAAATAAAAAATCTAACCCTACAGCTATAAGAACTAGAACAATAACAACAAACAAAGCCCAGAGCGAGAAGAAGGAAGGAAATCATCATGATCAGAGCAGAATTAAATGACATAGAGACTAAACAAACAATTCAAAAGATCAATAAGAGTAGGAGCCAGTTCTTTGAAAAGATACACAAAATAGACAAGCCTTTAGCCAGGCTCATCAAGAAAAAAAGAGAGAAGACTCAAATAAACATAATCAGAAATGAAAGAGGAGAAATCACAACTGATACCACAGAAATACAAAAAATTGTAAGAAATTAATACAATCAACTGTATGGCAAGAAACATGACAACCTAAATGAAATGGACAAATTTCTAGAAACATAATATTCCAAAACTAAATCAAGAAGAAGTAGAAAGCTTGAACAGACCGATAACAAAGAGTGAAATTGAAACAGTAATCAAAAAACTCCCAGCACATAAAAGCCCTGGACCAGATGGCTTCACGGGGGAATTTTACAAAACATTTAGGAAAGAACTAATGTCTACCCTTCTCAAACTATTCCAAAAAATCCAAGAAGAGGGAAAAATCCCAAACTCTTTCTATGAAGCCAGTATTACCCTAATTCCAAAACCAGGTCAAGACACAAGAAAGAAAGAAAACTACAGGTCAATATCGCTGATAAACATAGATGCTAAAATCCGCAACAAAATATTGGCAAACAGGATCCAGCAACACATTAATAAGATCATATACCACGATCAAGTGGGATTCATCCCAGAGATGCAAGGATTGTTTAAAATTCACAAATCAATAAACATAATACACCACATAAACAAAATGAAAGACAAAAACCAAAGATAATATCCATAGATGATGAAAACGCATTTGATAAAGTACAACACCCATTTATGATGAAAACGCTCAGCAAAATGGGAGTAGGGGGAGCATACCTCAACATAATGAAGGTTATATAAAAGAAACCTGAAACTAACATCATATTCAATGAACAAAAACTGAAAGCATTCCTCCTGAGGTTAGGAACAAGACAATGATGTCCACTTTCTCCACTCCAATTCAACATAGTCTTGGAAGTTCTAGCCACAGCAATCAGACAAGAAAGAGAAATAAAAGGCATCCAAATTGGAAAAAAGGAAGTAAAACTGTCATTATTTGCAGATGACATGACAGTGTACATAGAAAACCCTATAGACTCCACTTATAAACTACTCAACATAATAAGTGAATTTGGCAAAATAGCAGGGTACAAAGTCAATATTCAGAATTCGAAGGCATTTCTGTACACCAACAATAAAATACCAGATTATAGAAACTAAAAAAAGAAAAATCCGATTTAATATAGCAACAAGAAAAATAAACTGCCTAGGAATAAACTTAACTGAGGAGGTAAAAGACCTGTACTCGGAAAACTACGTATCTCTGAAGAAAGAAATTAAGGAAGATACAAATAAATGAGAGCATATACCATGTTCATGAATGGGAAGAATCAACATCATTAAAATGTTCATACTACCCAAAGCAATTTACAGATTCAATGCAATTCCTATTAAAATTCCAGTGACATATTTCACAGACCTAGAACAAATACTTCAAAAATTTATATGGAACCAAAAAAGACCCCAAATAGCCACAGCAATCTTGAGACAGAAGAACAGAGTAGGAGGAATCACAATACCCGATATCAAACAATACTACAAAGCCACTGTGATCAAGACAGCCTGGTACTGCCATAAGAACAGACATATAGATCAATGGAACAGAATAGAGAGGCCCAGAAATAAACCCAGGTCTATATGGTCAACTAATATTTGACAAAGGGGGAAGGAACGTAAAATAGAGTGAGAAGAGCCTCTTCAACAAATGGTGCGGGGAGACCTGGACAGAGATGTGCAAAAAAATGAAACTAGACCACCAACTTACAACACACACCAGAATAAACTCAAAATGGATCAAAGACTTAATGTAAGCTATGACACCATAGAAGTCCTAGAAGAAAACAGAGGCAGGAAAATTTCAGATATCCCACTTAGCAATATTTTCACCGATACATCTCCTAAGGCAAGGGAAATAAAGGAACGAATAAACAAATGGGACTACATCAAACTAAAGAGTTTCTGTTCAGCTAAAGAAAACATTAACAAGATGAGAAGGGAACCAACCATATGGGAAAACATATTTGCCAATGATACCTCAAACAAGGGATTGATCTCTAAAAGATATAAAGAACATACACATCTCAACACCAAGAAGACAAAACAGCTCAATTAAAAAGTGGGCAAAGGATCTGAACAAACACTTCTGCAATGAGGATCCACAGAGGATCCACAGGCATATGAAAGAATGCTCAACATCATTAGCCATCAGAGAGATGCAAATAAAAACCACAATGATATACCACTTTACACCAGTCAGAATGGCCATTATCAACAAATCAAGAAACAAGAAGTGCAGGTGAGGATGTGGAGAATCGGGATCTAGTGCACTGTTAGTGGGAATGCAGAATGGTGCAGCTACTATGGAAAACAGTATGGAATTTCCTCAGAAAATTAAAAATGAATCTGCCTTTTGATCCAGCATTTCTATTGCTAGATTTATACCTGAAGGATCCTGAAACACTAATTCAAAAGAACCTATGCACCCCTCTGTTCACAGCAGTGCTATTTACAACAGCTAAGTGCTGGAAACAGTCTAATTGCCCATCTGTAGATGAGCATATCAAAACACAGTGGTACATTTACACAATGAAATACTATGCAGGAGAAAGAAAGTAGGAACTCCTACCATTTGCAACAACATGGATGGAACTAGAGAGAATTATGCTTAGCAAAATAAGACAGGCAATGAAAGAAAAATACCATATGATATCACCTAATAATGGGAGACTAGGGAACAACACAAATGAACAAAATTGAACAAGGAACAGAAAAACAGTTATTTAAGCGGGGGCGGGGGGAGGAGAGAAGGGGTAAATAGGGAAAGGGTCTAGTAAAGGAACTAATATAAATAACCCATGGACATGGACAACAGGATGGGGAATGACTGTGGGAGAAGGGGTGGGCTGGGGGGCGGGGAGACATGGGGAAAAAAATGGGACAACTGCAATAGAAAAACAATAAAATAAAATTCAATTAAAAAAATAAAAAAGAGAGAGCCTGCCGCTGCTGCCGCCTCCGTGCCACATCCTCTCTGCCCCAGCTCTGCCCTTCTACCTGTCTGGAACTGTGACTGAGTTATTATATCCCTATATTGACAGGCATCTAAGAGAACCACATAAATTTAAAAAAGAGTGGTCCAGTGTAATGCGGTGTGTAGCTATCTTTGTTGGTATAAATCATAAATCATGCCAGTGCTAAAGTGGACTTTGATAACAACATACAATTGTCTCTCACACTGGCTGCACTATACATTGGACTGTGGTGGACTTTTGATAGATCTAGAACTGGTTTTGGCCTTGGAGTAGGAATTGCTTTCTTGGCAACATTGGTCTCTCGATTGCTAGTCTACAATGAAGTTTATCAATACACATATCCAGATTTTCTCTATGTTCTTGATTACCATGTACCTTTTTTGCTGGAGGCATAACAATGGGAAACATTGGTCGACAACTGGCAATGTATGACTGTAAAGCTATCATAGAAAATTCTCATCAGGAATGAAAAAGGCAAATATATATTTCTTGGTACAGAAAAACAAAACAAAAAGGATGTGTAAATGATATACCAACGAAACTATGGACTCTAAAATTCCCAGGATGCAGTTTTTACCTTGATTGTTTTACACACACACACACACACACACACACATTACTGCAATCTGTGATTGCTTCATCTGTAAATCAGTTACAAACCTTTATGTATTTGACTTAAATAACTGAAAAATATATATGTACTACATTGAAAATGTAGATTAATAGATTAAAATTTTAAATTAGTTTTTTAAACATATCATATATTGTATCACAATGTTGATGTGCCAAAATATTAACAAATTAAATTTAAAAAATTAAAAAGATATACCCAATCAGACAACAAAATGAAAAAAGACTCACAAAGAACAAGGATAGTTTAAGGAAGCTTCAGGACAACATGGAACATAAAAACATTTGCATCTTAAGTATATCAGAAAAAAAATAAAAGTAGCAAGGAATAGAAAACCTGTTTGAAGAAATACTAGTGACAGAAAACTTCCCTAACTGGGTGAGAGAAAAAGTCATGCAGTTTGAGGAGGCACAGAGGGTCCCAATCAAGATGAACCCAAAGAGGCCCATCTAAGACATATCAATTAAAATGGGAAAATTTCAAAACAAAGAGAGAATCTTAAAGGCTGCAAGGGAGAAACAGCAAGTAACATACAAGGGAGCTCCAATAAGACTATCAGCTGATTTTTCAACAGAGACACTATAAGCCAGATGGGATTGACATGAAATATTCCAGGTAATGAAAAGCAAGGACCTACAACCTACACTACACTATCCAGCAAGGCTCTCATTTAAAGTAGAAGGTAAAATGGAGAGCTTCCCAGACAAAAGAGGGCTAAAAGAGCACATCTTCACCAAGTCAGCGTTGCAAGAGATGCTAAGGGACTGCAATAAAAAGGAAAAAGACAGCGGTGGGGGGCGGGGGGGGGCGGGTTTGCAGAAAACAGGGACAAAAAAGTGGCACAGAATAAGTACCTATCAATAATAATATTAAAAGTAAATGGATTAAATGCTCCAATTAAAAGATATAGAGTAGCTAAATGGATAAGAAAACATGACCTGCATCTATGCTGTCTATAAGAGACCCACCTCAGACCAGAAGATCTACACAGGTTGAAAGTGAATGGATGGAAAAATATATTCCAAACAGCCAGACATGAAAAGAAAGCTGGCATAGCAATACTTTTATCAGACAAAATAAACTTCAAAATAAAACCATAAAAAGTGACAAAGAAGGTCACTACATAATAATTAAGGAAGTAGGCCAACAGGAGGAGATAACCCTTATAAACATATATGCACCCAACACAGGAGCACCTAAATATATAAAGAAAATCTTGGAGGACCGTGAGAAAGGTAATGACAACAACACAGTCATCATAGGCGATTTTAACACTCCGCTGTCAACAATGGATAGATCTTCCAAACAAAAAATCAACAAGGATATTGTGGCACTGAGTGACACTCTAGATCAAATGGACTTAATTGATATACACAGAACATTTCACCCCAAAGAAGCAAAGTGCACATTCTTTTAAAATACATATGGAACATTTTCAAAAATAGACCACATGGTAGGACACAAAACAAGCCTCAATGAATTCAAGAAAATTGAAATCATATCAAGCATGTGGTCAGATCACAATGGCTTGAAATGAGAAACCATCCTCATGGAAAATCTCAAAAACATTCAAATTCATGGAGACTCTAACATGTTTAATGATGTTTAATCTCAACAATGAGATCAAGGAAGAAATCAAAAAGTATTTGGAAACAAATGAGAATGAACACACAACAACCCAAAACCCATGGGACACAGCAAAGGCAAAAGTGAGATGGAAGTTCATAGTAACACAGGCATACCTAAAGAAGATGGAAAAATCTCAACTAAACAACCTAACCCTACATATAACTACAGGAAGAACAATGAAGAATGCCTAGAGCAAAGAGAAGTAAGGAATTAATCAAGATCAGGGCAGAATTAAATGACATGGAGACTAAAAGAACAATTCAAAGTATCGATAAATCCAGGAGCTGGTTCTTTTAAAAGACATACGAAATTGACAAGCCTTTAACCAGACTCATCAAGAAAAAGAGAGTGAGGACCCAAATAAATAAAATCAGAAATGAAAGAGGAGAAATCACAACAAACACCACAGAAATACAAAGGATTATAAGAAATTACTATGAACAACAATATGCAGAGAAATTGGACAACCTGGGTGAAATGAACACATTTCTTAGAAACATACAATCTTCCAAAACTGACTCAAAAAGAAGCAGAAAGCCTGAAGAGACTGATAACAGCTAGTGAAACTGAAGCAGTAATGAAAAACTCCCAGCATGGCTTCACAGGTGAATTTAACCAAATATTTAAGGAAGAACTAACTCCTATCCTACTCAAACTATTACAAAAGTTTCAAAAAGAGGAAAAACACTGAACTATTTTTATGAGGCCAATATCATCCTGATTCCAAAACTAGGTAAACACACAACAAAGAAAGAAAATTACAGGCCAATATCTCTGATGAACATAGATGCTAAAATCCTCAACAAAATACTGACAATCCAGAGTCAGAATGGTACAATATTCACAAATCAATAAATGTAATACACTACATAAACAAAATGAAGGAGAAAAATGACATGACCATATCAACAGATGCTGAAAAAGTATTTGATAAAACCCAGTACCCATTTACAAATAAATGGAAGCATATTCTGTGTTCAGGGACTGGAAGAATTAACCTTATTAAAATATCCATACTGTCCAAAGAAATCTATAGTTTCAAAGCAATCTTATTAAAATACTTATGGTATATTTCACAGAAATAGAATAAATATTTCAAAATTTTATACGGTATCAAAATAGATCCGAAACAGCTTCAGCAATCTTGAGAAAGAAGAACAAAGTAGGCAGGATCACAATACCTGATATCAAACTATACTACAAAGCCACTGTAATCAAAACAGTCTGGTACTGGCATAAGAACAAACACATAGATCAATGTAACAGAATAGAGAACGAAGAAATTAACCCAAGCCTCTATGGTCAATTAATACTTGACAAAGGGTGCATGAGCATACAATGGAGTAAAGATAGCTTATTCAATACATAATGTTGGGAGAACTGGACTGATACATGCACAAAATAAAAATTAGACCACCAACTTACACCATACACAAAATAAACTCAAGATGGATAAAGACTTAAATATAAGTCGTGACACCATTCAAGTCCAGAGGAAAACATAGGCAGGGAAATTTCAGAGATGTTATGTAGCAATATTTTTGCTGCTATCTCCTAGGACAAGGGAAATAAAGAAGAAAATAAATGAATGGCACTACATCAAACTAAAGAACTTAACTGCTAAAGAAATCACCATCAAAATGAAAAGGGAACCAACTGTATGGGAGAACATATTTGCCAATGAATCATTGGACAAGGGTTTAATTTCCAAAATATGTAAAGAACTCATAGGACTCAACACCAGGAAGACAAACAATCCAATTAAAAAATGGGCAAAGTTTTGGTCAAGATCGCGATGTAGGCAGATATGGCTCACCTCTTTGCACAACCACATCAAAATTGCAACTACAATATAAAACAACATCAGTCAGAACCATCAAAAATCAAGTTGAATGCAAGTGTGACAGATGCAGACATGGACTGGGCTGGTCTCTCACCTATGTGTGGTAGATAAAAATGCAGGAGGGATATCTCAGGCGCAAGGAGTCCCAGGCACCACAGTCAAGGGATCCAGTGTCGGGAAGATAAGTCCCCACAATTCCTGACTGCAAAAACCAATGGGGATTGAGTTGGTGGAAGAAACTGCTGAGCCCCAAGCAGTTCATTTAAAAGAATCCACAAATGAACTCACCTACTCAATCAGACTCTCTCCCTCTGAGCTCCAGCACTGAGGCAACAGCTTGAAAGGCACCAGTGGCATACAGGGAGAAGTTGAAATGTCTGGCAACAAGACCAACAGAGGTCATTATCTCTTTTCTAAACTCACCTCACACAAAGCCAGCAAGCTGGATAATACTGTTTGATCCACCTTGGAGATCCCCAGACACTCCACCCCACCAACCTAAGGGTCTACCAAAGCTGCTTTTCCATATGAATAGTTGGTCTTGGCTCATGCTTCACAACTTCTTAAATCCTATCAAACAAGCAACAGATGGCCTCAGTGAGCTCCAGGCCTGGCACTACCAGCAGACAGCTTAATTCACAGCTTGGCTTCCTCTGGGAATCTCCAAGCCCAGAACAAAGAATGCTTTATAGCTCAGGCAGAGTGCCCCGGGCAAAATACAGATGGGGGCTGACCTTGGCCTGTATCACCTTGGAAACACCAGGGCCAACGCACCCACTGGACAGCTACAGACCATGTCGGAGCACCACCACACTGTCCCTACACAGCTGATCCTCCACAGCCAGCGGAGGTTGGTGGTCAGTGTACACAGCCGGTCATTGCAGCTGATTAGCCTGGGTAAATCCCTCTCATTGATCTGCCAACAGCAACCAAGAGGAGGTTGTACTCAGCCCACACAAAGTGCACCCCTTGAGTATCCAGCTTGGGTGACAGGGGAGGCTGTGCCATGGGACCCTACAGAACATCTACTACATTAGGCCATATGGCAAGAAATGGAGTCAAAGCAGCCCTACCTAATACACAGAAACAAACACAGGGAGGCTACAAATTTAAGGACGCAAAGAAATATGGCCCAAATAAAAGAACAGAACAAAACCTCAGAAAAAGAAGTAAACAAAGAATGCCAACCTATAAGATAAAGAGTTCAAAACACTAGTGATCAGGATGCTCAGAGAAATGATTGAGTATGGCCACAAAATAAATGAAGAAGAGGAGGTTATACAAAATGAAATAAAGAAAAATATACAGGGAACAAACAGTGATGTGAAGGAAGCCAGGATTCAAATCAAAATAATGAAAGAAAATTTCCCTAATTTGGCTAAGGAAATAAACAAGTCCAGGAAGCACAGAGAGTCCCAAACAAGTTGAACCCAAGGGGGGCCACACCAAGACACATCAGAATTAAAATGCCAAAAATTAAATATATAAGAGAACCCTAAAATCATCAAGAGAAGAGTGTTACCTACAAAGAAATTCTCATGAGACATCAGCTGATTTCTCAAAAGAAACTGCAAAGAAGGGGCTGGCAAGAAGTATTCAAAGTGATGAAAAGCAAGGACCAACAACCAAGATTACTCTATCCAGCAGAGCTGTCATTTAAAACAGAAGGGCAGATACAGTGCTTCCCAGACAAGGTAAAGCTAAAGGAGTTCATTACCAAGCCATTATTATGTGAAATGTTAAAGGAACTTATTTAAGACAAAAATGAAGAACAAAACTATGAACACTAATATGGTAACAAACTCACAACTATCAACAACTGAATTTTAAGAAAGAAGAAAAACAAAAGCTAACAACCAGAACAAGAACATAATCATAGGTATGGGGATCATCTGGAGGGTTATCAGGTAGGAGGGGGAAGGGTGAGAAAAGGGGAAAATGGTGCAGGGGTCAAGAAGCATACTTGGTAGGAACAAAATAGGACGGTGTTAAGAACAGTATAGGAAAGGGGAAAGCCAAAGAACTTACATGTATGACCCATAGACAAGAGCTAATTGGGGGAGAAATTGCTGGAGGAAAGGGGGCTACCGGGAGGAGGGGGGCAAAGGGAAAATACTGGGACAACTATAAAAGCATAATCAATAAAATATACTTAAAAATGGGCAAAGGACTTGAATAGACACTTCTCCAAGGAGGACATACAGAGGGCCCATAGACATATGAAAAGATGCTCGACATCAGTGGCCATAAAAGAGATGCAAATTAAAACCACAACAAGGTATAACATCACACTTTCAGAATGGCCATCATTAATAAACCAACAAACAACAAGTGATGGCAAAGATGTAGAGAAAAGGGAACCCTACTGCACTGTTGGTGGGGAGGCAGACTGGTGCAGCCACTGTGGAAAACAGTATGGAATTTCATTGAAGAACTAAAAATAGAACTGCATTTTGAGCTAGTGATTCTGCTGCTGGGAATATACCCTAAGATTCCTGAAACACCAATTCAAAAGAACTTATGTAACCCTATGTTCATAGCAACTCTAAGTGCTGGAAACAGTGTAATTGCCCATCAGTAAATGAGTGGATCAAACGACTGTGGTACATTTACACAGTGGAATACTATGCACCAGAAAGGAGGAACTCCTACCTTTTGTGACAGCATGAATCAGACTGGAGAATATTATGTTAAGCGAAATAAGCCTGTCAGTGAAAGACAAATACCACAATCTCACCTATATGAGGAATCTAATGAACAAAATAAACTAAAAAACAAAATAGAACCACAGGCATGGAAACGTGGAACAGACTGACAGTGACCAGAGGGACATTAAATGCACAATTTACTAGTCAAGATAATGGTGGAAAGAAGGGTAAGAGACGAGACAAAGAGCCTGTATGAATGACCCATGGACATAGACAACAGTGTGGGAATTGATTGTGGGAGTGAGGGGCAGAAGAGGGCAAAGGGGGAAAATTGGGTAACTGAAATAGAATACCAACAAAAAATAATTTAATAGAGTTAAAGCTATTGCCATCCCTCCCCCCAAAAAACAATCCAGGATTTAAGAGCATGAAAAATTTTCAGGGTAAAACTGTGCTATATCATTAGTGCCTTTTCACCTTGAAACTGAGAGTCCCTTTTCAGGTAACCTGATTTTGTTTTCTTAAGAGATACACCTCACACTGTCAAATTATATTAAAATTAGCCTACAGCAAATCAATTTGCAGCTGATAATGTAGCTGGTAATTTTCCTTGTTAAGGTTCCATTTATTCATTAAAGAGGATTTCTGTAATGCTAGAGATATTATACACAAAAGCTCCCCTCTTTGTTCATTTTTCTGCTTTCCTTGACTATCACCAAGGATAAAGTCACATTTTAGTTTTTTGAGAATAAGAACATCTCCATTTCTTATGTTTTCTCTTAAGAGACTTCTCAAAATTTACTTTCTTTTTCTAATTATAATCAACAGAATCATAACTTGAACCCTGAAAAACAAAAAGACCTATTAAGAAGGGCTCTGGTGTTAACTGCACTCCAAATAAAAACAAAGGAAGAAAAAAACATAACAAAAAGGGCCTAGCAGCCAATTCTGCAAAAGAACCTCTCACACGAACTGCACTTTAGTGAGAAGATTGTGCTGAACTGCCTTGCCTTCATGATGAACTGCCTGCCTCTGAGCTGAATTGCCTGTCTGCCATCTACGTTTCTGCCATCTAAGCCAGACCTTATAGAGGAGTTCCTGGAATTCTATTTCAGTCATTAGGAATGAGACTTACCCATCCAATTAGAGCCATGCAGCTCTAGCCAATAAGAGTGGCTCTATTCTGATGTGCCTTTTGAACCAATCAACTGTGAGAATTTAGAGTCCTCATTTGCATGAGGATGGGTTAATCAGAGACCAGGAATGGGAACTGTCCATATAAGCCAGCTCCCCTCTGGCTCTAGGAGGGCACTTTCCCTTTCCACCAAAGGCAGAAGTCTGTGTCTCATTGACTGAAATGAAACACTGAAGATGTCTCAGAAGTTGTCTTGCCAGAGCAGACCAGACCAGACCAGACCCGTGCAGTGCAAAGCAGACAGGCATGAAGCAGAGCAGAGCAGACCACGAGGAGCAAAGCAGAGCTTTGTAGCTGGAGAGGGGCCTAGTTCCAGGGCTACCTGGCCCCAGAGCCATTCTATAGCTGTGCTGTTTTCACAGCCATGCTGTATCATAATTGAGCTGTTTTTCACTGAACAAAGTTTTCTTCTTCACCATACCCCGAATTGGGGATTCCTGTTAGCACTGGATTTGTGCCAACAACCATCAGTTGACATAACTCACTCTTCCCACATTTCTAATACCACCTTATTGAAAAGACTGGCCTAAGATGGGCAAAGGCTTGTACTGGCATCTATAATGTTCGCCACCTGCCTGCAAACCAATTTTAACACAAGCCCTCTCACAGACTCTCACTACTAAAACCTCAGTTCTCAAAGGCTAGTCACCATGACTTTTTTGCCCATTACACAACCACTGAAATAGCCTCTCTTCCCAAAGTAATCAAATTTCTTTCCAGTTAATGCAGGCATAGAACAGCATGCCCAAGAGTTTACTGTCCTATTATGAATCGTTTGTGTTTACTATCCCACCTGCTTCAAATCACATGGGTTGAAACTTGCAAAAATATGAAACTAGTCTCATACAAATTCAGATACTTATAAAAAAGGTAAGTCACAAAGAATATATATATATATATATTTCTATCAGGAATTTAAATGCAGAACTTACTTGTAAGTGTCAAGTTAAGATATCCAATAATATTTTTAAAACTTATGCTAAGGATTCCTTTCCATGGGAAGTTATATATCATTTGTCTTAGTGTTGTCAATTCTTTCTTCAAAGCCACCAAGCCAGCAGGTTTCCGTAAGCAGTGCTCATGGCCACCACTGAGGGCCTCTCTCCCCATACCTCACTGCCAACATCTGTCACCTAACACTCCACCTTCCACTGACACCAGATATCCTCCTCTACCACCTTGAATAACAGTTAACTAATCATGGTCTTAGTTCTTTCACCCAACAAATCTGAAAGTTCTGAGCAGATAATCCAGTCTAAGAGAGGATGAATACTTGATTTAACTACCCCAAGACAGCATTTATCATCCAGCTCATAAACTTAGTTAAAACAGTTTTGATTCCATTCAGAAAGGTTTAAAATCAGAGCTATCAGAACATGATTTGGTGAACATTAAATGATGGGCTATAAAGTAGGCAAGAAATCAGACAAGGAATCTACTCTCTTAACACTTGCAGTTACTTTTAGGAGACAAAATATCCTCTCAAAGACTTTCTTCATAATAACCCTCCCTTTAAACTTTCCTTTGTATTTATGGGAGTATTTTTTAAGATATTAAGCAGTGACTCACCTGGAGAAGGAAAAATGGGGTATATTTACTCTTCCTTCTAAAAATGCTTTGTGCTCTTAGGAGGCAGGAGACCAAAAGGGAGGGGTCTCCCATACAAATATTCCCATCAGAAATACAAGCTTCAAACTCCGAATTCTTGCCTTTTGGCTACTGCTTGGAATCCAGTAGAAACTGATTCAAGAGAAACAGGAAGATCTTTGTTTATAAAACTTAACAATAATTTGTAAGGAAATTCTGAGAATACTTGCCACAGTAAGACCTCCTTTTAAGTTGTGTCATTTCAGAGGGCCAATGGAAAGGTGGTCTGGGAAGCGGTAGCACCCAGGGCCAGAGTTTCATCAGTGTCAGAACTCAGGACTCTCAGGTTGCAAGGAAAGCGAACCCTGAGATAAGAAGGTGCCAGGAAAAGCCACATCACCCCACAATTCTGCGATGCCTTGTATGGCAAATGTTTTTGGAGGGCTTAGAAAACAGGTGCTGATAGGACAAAGATGAACATGACAGTTTCTGCCCCAAAGGAGCCAGTGCCATAGTTAATCAGATGTCCAAGTGTATGAATAACAACGTGACAAGGATCTAAACAAGGGTATAGATAGCACACTGTGGACAGGGAAGTGAGTGCTCACCCTGCCAGGGCTGGAGACATAGCCAGAGAAGTGTAGCCTTGGCTGGCTTCATCAAAGAGCTATGGCCTAGCCACATTATGCTTTTTCTTATTTCACTTTCTAATAATACAAAATAATCAAGTAACAGACAAACATAATGAATAATAGAACAGCCATTATTAAATTTGATAATAGATGTACTTTTGCAAATCTAGTCATTTTAAAGACTTCTTTCTCAATTATCAAAAAAGAGAAGTGAGCATTTGGAATGACTAAAAGTTACAGACCTCTACCAGGTGGTCAAGAAATCATGCTTATTTCAATATTTTCATCAACAGTGTTCACCCAAGGCTATGCAAGAAGTCTATAGAGCTCAAACTAGTTATAGATACCATCCTGGAAAAAAATGCAGCCTCGCTTTTTCTTAACCAGAAAATATTGAAATGGGGACATGAGCAGGAGCACGTCAACCATAAAATATTTTGCTTAGGATTTTAGCATCTATGTTCATCAGCGATATTGACCTGTAGTTTTCTTTCTTTGTTGTGTCCTGACCTGGTTTTAGAATTAGGGTAATACTGGTTTCACAGAAAGAGTTTGGGAGTCTTCTCTCTTCTTGGATTTTTTGGAATAGTTTGAGAAGGATACTTGTTAGTTCTTCCCTACATGTTTTGTAAAATTCACATGTGAAGCCATCCAGTCCAGGGCTACACCCAAAATAATAGCAAATCTAAAGTATTATAACTGCATTAAACACCTACATTCTTTTTAAAATATATATTTTTATTGAATTTATGAGGTTACATTAGTAAATACAATTATATAAGTTTCAACTGTACAATTCTATAATATATTATCTGTATATAGTATTGTGTATTCATTGCCTAAAGTCAAATTTCCTTCCATCATCATCTATCCCCTTTACCTTCTTCTACCTGCCCCCACCCCCTTTTGCTTTGGTAATAACCATAATGTTGTTTGTGGTTATAAGGGTTTTCTTTCTCTTAATCCCTTCAACTATTTCATACAGTCTCCCAACTCCTTCACCTCTGACAGCTGTCAGGTTACTCTGTATTTATGAGCCTGTTTCTATTTTGTTTGTTATAGTTTATTTTGTTCATTAGATTCCACGTACACGTGAAAGTATATTGAATTTTTTGTCTCTCACTGGCTTATTTTACTTAGCCTAATACTTTGCAGATCCATCCATGCTATTGCAAAAGGTAAGATTTCCTTCTTCCTTCTTTCTTTTCTCCGTCCCCTTCTCCTCCTCCTCCTTCTTCTTTTTTTCTTCCTCTTCTTCCTCCTCTTCCTCTTCCCACTTCTCTTCTTTCTCCTCCTCCTCTTTCTTTCCTTCCTACACACACTCCCTCCTCCCCTTTCTTCCTCTTCTTCTTCCTCTTCTTCTTCTTCTCCGCCCCCCCTTCTCCTTTAAATAGTTGAGTGATATTCCATTGTGTATATGTACCACAGCTTTTTTTATCTACTCATTTACTGATGGAACACTTGGGCTGCTTCCAAATTTTGTCTATTGTGAATAGTAATGCAATGAATGTAGGAGTGCATATATTCTTTCCAATAAGCCAAAACATTTTCAATCTAGAGTTTAAAAGCAGCAGTTATCATTGTGTTATTTTCATTTAAAAATAAGCATATACTCTAATATTCTCCTCAAAAAGTTCTCATAGTTTCATTTTTTGAATGTTTTATTGATTATGCTGTTACAGTTGTTCCAATTTATTTTCCCTTTGCTCCCCTCCACCCAGCAACCCCCCTCCCTCCAGTAGTTCCCCCACCCTTAGTCCATGTCCATGGTTTGTGCATAAAGCTCTTCTCAACATTCCCCTGTCTATTCCCCACCCTCGTACTATGCTTCTTAATTCCTGCACCATTTCCCTCCCTCTCCCCTTCTCCCTTCCAACTGCCCTCCCCCACATGCTCCTCATACTTATGATTCTGTTCCCACTCTAGTTGTCTGCTTAGTTTACTTTTGTTCCATTCCCTAGCTTTTGTTGTTGATAGTTGTGGTACTGTTTTTATTTTAATGTTCATAGTTTTGATATCCTTTTTCTTAAATAAGTCCCTTTAACATTTCATATAATAATGGCTTGGTGATGATAAACTCCTTCAGCTTTACTTTGTCTGGGAAGCACTTTATTTGCCCTTCCATTCTGAATGATATCTTTGCTGGATAGAGTAATCTTGGTTGTAGGGCCTTGCTTTTCATCACTTAAGAGTATTTCCTGCCAGTCCCTTCTTGCCTGCAAAGTTTTCTTTGAGAAATCAACTGACAGACTTATAGGTACTCCTCTGTAAGTAATTCTCCTCTCTTGCTGCTTTTAAGATTCTCTCCTTATCCTTAACCTTTGGCATTTTGATTATGATGTGTCTTGGCGTCTTCCTCCCTGAGTCTAGTTTGTTTGCGACTCTGTGCTTCCTGGACTGTATGTCCATTTCCTTTCCCATATTAGGGAAGTTTTCCTTCATAGTTTTCTCACATAATTTTTCAATTTCTTGCTTTCTCTCTTCACCTTCTGGCAACCCTATGAGTCTGATGTTGGTACGTTTATAGCTGTCCCAGAGGTTTCTAAGCCTCTCCTCATTTTTTCTAATTCTCATTTCCTCCTTTTGTACTGGTTGACTGTTCCTTCATTATATTCCAGTTTGTTGATTTGAACCCTCGTTTCCTTTCCTTCACCACTTGTTTCATATGGATTTTCCTTCATTTCAGCCAGGATACCCTTCATTCTTTCCCTGTCCTGTTTAACCTTCGTTGTTAGTGTTTTAAGCATCCTAATCACCAATGCCTTAAACTGTGCTTCTGTTAAATTATCTCCTCATTCCTTAGGCGTGTTATCTGCTCATTGCTTAGCTGTGCCACTGGGACCTTAATCTGTCCCCACTTCTGGGTCATACTTCTCTGTCTCCTCATCTTTCTGTGTTTGCCTCTGTGATTGGGGCAAAGGCTGTCACACCTCTTACGTTATAGGAGGCAGAGCCTTAGGTATTCATCAGTACAGGGCAACCGGTTTCACCTCGTTGTAGCACTGTATGTGGAGAAGGGGTCAGAGAGGGAACAATGATGCTTGCTCACCACTTGCCTCTTTTCCAGGCACTTCTCCCACTTTGTATGGGACTGGTGCCTCTCTAGCTGTTGCCTTGGCTGTCGTTCCCAGAGTGGGTGGTTCTGTGGATGTTCTAGGACTGTCGGGACCCTTTAAACAAGCGAACTCTGCTGAGAGACTGGCAGTTTTTTCTTCCGCCCCAACCCCCATGGGTCTGCACAGTCAGAAGCAATGAGGCTTGATTTTCCCTGGCTCTGGGACTGTGATTTGCAGGCTCTGGACAGGATCTGGGAACACTCCCCAGGTGTCCCTCCCGACTTTTTAAAACATGTTACTGTGCTTTCCGTCAGCCTGCTGCTGCCGCTGCCACCACACCACTTCCTCTGCCCTGGCTCCACCGCTCCTACCTGTCTGGATGAGTATTTCCTCTTTATATCTGTTTGCTGGACTTCCATGCAGCTTGATTTTCTGAAACTTCTGCTTGTCTCTCGTTTTGAGATAGTTGTATTCCTTCTTAGTTGTGGAAGGAGACCCAGTGTGTCTGTCTAGGCCTCCATCTTGGCCAGAAGTCCATAGTTTTATTTTTTAAAGAGATAATGTCCTCTATTTGACCAATGTAACAATTATGAACAATAAGATGAACAGAAACCAGCTGCAGTTCATTTGCATTCAGGAAAAAGAGAAAAAAGGAGTCAAGAGAAAACTCTTGGTTTGGTCCTAATAGTCTCAAATCTTCAGAGAATTTCAAAGCTGACAAAAATGTTTTTTAAAGCTGTAATCAATTGGAAAGTTTTTATTTTGATTTAGGCAATTGGGTCTTCTGCAAAAGAGCAAATTTCTGAGGGCTGCCACAATGACAGGTGAAGACAGTGTTTCTATGAGCAGGCTCTATGAGGACAGGCAAGTGCACAGTTCCACTTCCTAGTAACTAAGAAGTTGAGCAAAATTATCTACAAAAACTCCTAGGCTAATAAGCACACACTGGTAAAAAGACCTCATGTTTGCTTTCAGTCCATCTACTGCATGAATTTCAAGCAATCCAGACACTTTTGAATTAGGAATAAACAAAGTATATACTTTTCTTTCTTAAGGGTCACTTTCATGAAGGCTTACTGTACCCACACAAGTGTACATCATAGCTAAAACAGTGAGGCTGGATGACGGGGGAAATAACATCAGTCAAAATAAAGCAAGAGGAGATGGTCAGTGAATCCAAAATACGAACAAATCTGAGAAGCATTAGTAGCTCTCCTTCACTTGTGAAGTATGGACCGAGCTTGGGCTTGGGTTCTTCCTGGCTCCTCCACATTAGCTGTGTGATTTTGGGCAAGGTACTTAAGCATGCTGGGCTTCAGAGTCCCCATCAGTTCAATCCCTTCAGAGGGAAACTGACTGAGTTCCCACCACAGTACTCATTGCACAGCAGATGTTCAGTGAATCTAAGTTATGTTTCACTTTTTATGACACTTTCATATACTTTTGGGCAAAAAAAAAAAATAAATTTTTGGAGGGAAGACTTCAGAGCTACATCTGATCAATGAGGATGAATTCTTCCCTCAAAATCAAATATAAATGCTTTAAAGGCTCCTTTCACTATGTGTTACCCCATAAGTAAAGAGGAGCTATAAAAATACAAAATACTAAAATTGCCCCTCCTCAGACAAAAATAAGGTGTAGGTACAGAATTCTGTTATGAATGAGTGCAGATATTTGTCTCCCTCGGATGAGAAAGGTTTTGTTCACTGTTCTCACAATATCATCCCCTTTATTTGTTTGCTTGTTGACAAGGGAGTAGGAGAGGGGAGAAAAAAATGAGTATTTCGGTACAGCTGGGCTGGCTCCCTCCATAGGTCTGAGACTGGGTACCAGGATGGCCCAGCTGTGAGGCGTAGCTCATGCCAATGTCATGATACCACTACTACAAGAGGCTGTTATTTCCTGCCTCTGGTGGACAGCAGCACCTAGCTGTGTGGCAGGGGATCTGCAGTTCCCTTCTATTCAGCACCCTGAAGGGCTGCCCAGCTGTTCTTAGAACAGCACTGGCAGGTCTTGACTGAGTCTGGTGTTAAAGACAGCTCCATTCCTTTCTGCTGCATGGACATCTTGCCATACAAAGGCCTGTTAGAAGGAACATCTAAGATCATGGATACTCTTCAGTGATGGCTCTGGTCCCATGCCTGGGTATCCTTTGTCATTCCCCTATTATAGACAACTGGTAGACATAAAAGACAATGAATGCATCATTATTTTACAAAAGACTTTGAGACAAAGCTAGCTAGGACACTTTATGTTTTATGAAGAGTTAGAGTCACAAAAAGCCTATTTTGTTGGCAATATGGCTTTGTTTTACATTGTTGCTTTGAGTTAAAATTATGATAACATCAGATTTAATTACTTTTACTTTTCAGAGAAGGGTGTGATTTATATACCAAAATACCAATGTAAGCATAACTGACATGCATGGAGCGACTTTCACTATATATTCCCCCAGTTACTGAGTCTCACTTTTAATGTCCTTTTTCCTTTTTTTTTTTTTTTTTTGAGATGCAGTATGTGCAGAGCACAGAAGGCAAGACTTCTTCAGAAAAATTAGAAGGTTCAAGCCTAAAGAATAATATACACCTGGGCACTTTAATGACCACGCCCCACCCCCACCCACCAAGCTACAGAGAAATTAGCAAGGGAGGTTTGGAGGGCGCCACTGTAATGAAAGAAAAATGGTTTCCAGGCAAACTTCAAAATCAGGAAAAAGGAGGTGGTGAGGAGAGAGTAAAGAGATAGCAGAATCTCAGGAACGATGGCTGGAGCTCTTTGGTGTCCCTTGCCTGCTGTGGCTAAACACTGAGAGTTCCCACGAAAGTTTTGGGTTTGGCGGTTTCCTTTCTATTAATGGGAACGACTAGATGAACTGTTTAAATTTAAAAACACACATACAAAAAAATCAGGGAGGGCAAGTGAGGAAAACGTTCTCAGTGCACCAATCGCACAGGTCTTATGAGACAGGGAAAGACAAGCAACTCCAGCCTTCAGAGGCTGATCCACTCAGCAGAGGTGGTCATTGTGGTTGCTGGCCTTAGTTTACATATGGGAATGGAAACTGTCAGAGATATGCAATTTACCTTCAGACATAATTTACCCTGGCTCTGACAAGGACTACCTGAATAATAGTCATTCTTCAATCCAGAATACTGTTGCATTGACAGGGTGGTGGTGGTGGTGGTGGTGGTGGTAGACTTCTACAACTACTTACAAAAAAGCATTAAAAAGGTGAAAGATCTGGCAGTTTGAAAATAGTCCAGTTATGACCCGGTTATCAGTGTTTGGACCATGGATCAGAAAATCATTAAGGGGTCTTTCAGACCATCTGTTTAAAGATTCTTGAGAACTAAATAGGATTTGTCTTGAGGCTTTTTCTTTATCTCCCATGGAGCCAGGTATGTGATAAGTATCTAAGTATTTACTGATGAATGAGAACTATGGATCTTTCTGTTTAACAGTACTAGTAGCTAGACCATTTAACCCTATTGACCTGCTACTGTTATGACCATCGATGCACTCTATAAGGAAGCTCTGTACCCTATATTTCTTTTGAGTTAGAGGAGTAATGTGGAAAAGCCACAGAGTGTCCATTTCCTCTATAGACTTAACTATCCCCAAATGAGGAAAAGCTCCCTTTCCCTTTCTTCCTTATGTCACAATATCTAGAAAGCCATTTTTGTGTGAACAGATTCTGGGAGTCAAAACATTCAATTTTCACTCACCAATAATTCGTTAAGTTGGCCAATGGTCCGACCATACAGAATCCACTCCCTCTTCCTTTTGGCATCCATAGGTATGGCTGGAAAGATTTTCATCTGAGGTACCTGGAAGGCATCTCTGTAATTCTGCCAACTACCCAAAATTCAGCTGAATATAATTATCAACCTAAAAAAATGTTCTATGGATTTTGGTTTAAGAATTAATCAAGTGTTGTGAGCATGCTCATGTTACTAAAAAGAATCATTAGTTATCCCTAAAACAAAGATATCTGTCATCTTTGGTAATAAAAGTGTTTTATTAAAAAAGAGTGACAAGAAACAGTAACCCTTCAGGTGTACCCATGTTAAGCCATCACATCTGTCCCCAAATAGTCAGAAATGGGAAATAGTGGGTTAAGTTTCTTCCTCTCCTAACAAAGAACTGCACTAATTACACTAAGATCAAGCAAAAACAGTCTCAATGCAGAGGGTAACAGTTGGTTTACATTCTACCTTCCTTTCTCAGTCTGATCTATTTTAAGCCTGTGCAAAGGAAACTTGGCATCTGAATGTTTCTAAAAGTTAGCATGCCACCTCCTTAGTTCAGATCACATATGTGGGCACAGCCTGGGAAGCACAGAGATTCCTGGGGTGGGAGGAGGGCAAGTGCAAACTCAGAACTCCTGTCATGAGTTCATCAATATCCTATCAATAGCCTTTATTGAATTTTTATTGAAATTTATTTAAAATTCATTTGAAAAGAGAAGAACCTAATTACGAGGGTGGAGAAATGGGGAAGACAAATTTAACTGATTTAGGTTAGCAGAGGTGGCTGAAAGTTAATAGTCTAAAGGTGGCCAAACTGAGTCCTAAGGGTCAAGGATTATACTATCCATGATAGGCCCTCTAATAAATACAGTGTGCATTGTCATTTACTCTCAAAACAATCTGCATCTACCTATAAAGTAAGGGGGCACAATTATCACCTTTTTACAAATGAACAAATGGAAACTTAGACACATTAAACAAGTTGCCTAAGGGCACACATCTTACAAAATGACAAATCCATGATTTTGTGTTCTGAATCTCCTTAACCCCAAAGTTCTTCATCACTCTGAAATGCCAGAGGTGAAGGAGGTTTCTGATGACAGATGGTTGAATAAAATTAAGGAGCTATATAATTCTCATTGGATATTTCAGATTTCCTACATTTTTCTTTCTTACTATAACTCATTGTTGTATATCTTTGGTCTTTAAGTTTTCTCTAATATAAATAAAATAATGATTTTATGATTGCAGGAGTTCTACAACCAGGAAAATTTTTAGGTTCAGCTTTTCTGAAATTAATTTCAGAGTCACAGTTCAGCCTCCTCATGCTGTGTCACTATAGTAAACAAATGTATATTTTAATACCTGATCTCTCACAGTTCCAAAAAACAACAGGATAAATCCTACATCAAATAAAAGTAAGTTTCAGTATATGTGTTTGTGAATGGATGTCATCACGCTCTTGACTTCTCTGATCATGTTTCTTGAACTATAATCAAGATACCACTCATGATTATCAAGTACACTTCCAACAAATGATTCTTCTCCCCATCAAGTATCTCAGCTGCAGTATTTAATCACATGGCAGAAATCACTTATTTTCTCATATACTTCTCCTTCTTAAAAAATCTTTTAATTATCTAATTTACTCCAATTTAAAGATGGTGTTCAAAAATTTAATTACAAGTGCAAAATCTTAAGGAGTTATACAGTATGCATCCATTTCTCAATGAAAATTTTTCAAAATTCCAAATGCTATGGCTTGAGGAAAAACAACTGAGTAATACTCTAAAAAAAGGGTAAAGAACAATAAGATATATTAACAAAAACCCATTTTAAAAAGGAACAAACAAAACTACTTATATGTTGTCTCCCCAAGTAATTTTACCTGTTCATTTCAGGTTAAAACTAAAAATCTTCCAACCTTTCAAACACAGAACCTGAAGAATAGCTACAATATAGGACCCCTAATATCTACTTGCGGCATTCCCTGAGACAATGAGATCTGGAAACTGGAAGTTTACACATTTCTAAGGCCTTGTGACAAACTCACAAGTCATTTTACAAGTGAGAAAACAGAATCAGTGCTCCTAGAAGACTTTCCTAAGTTCACACGGGTTGCATATGGAAAACACACGACTAAGCTCATTGTTTTCCACACAGACTTTGATGTTTCTTTTTGTTAAGAGAGACCTAGTTATGGACACCAACACTTGCAGACTCTTCAATGGGCAGCTGCAACCACAGCTCTGCATTCTATTTCTTATATTCTTATCAACCACACCAACAAGAGCTACTGCTTCTTGAATACTCAATGTTGAAATTAGAGACTTCCTTAATTATTATTGGTAACATAAAAGGTTGAGTGAGGTTGAAGAGGAAGCTTAATCTCATTCATAAGACCCTTTCACAGACAGGCTAAGAAGATGAACTCTCTTATTTCTTGTCTTGTGGGAAAATATTAAATTCAAAAATCATGAATAAGGAGAAATATTTTTGGTTTTAAAATCTTAAGATTTTTAAGTCAGTCACTCAGAATTCTATTGGATCATCTGAAATGCAAGTCCTACTGGGCCCCTTTGGAAGAAGTGTCAGTCCCACTTCTCATTGGCATGGAGACTATGATACTTAACATGCAAGTCTCTTCTAGGGCTGGACCAAACAGTAGTCATAGCCTGGGAAAGAAGAATCCAGAATTCCTTTGGGTTCTGAGAGTGTGCCAAGTTACATATCACTTCCAAATATCTGCTCAGAAGGCACAGAAAAAGTCAGCACAGCAACTAGACAAACTCTTAGTGACTTGGGCTGTCAACACACCTTCCTTCAGCAGTCTCACCTATAGTATTTTGGGGGATGTAACTAGTTCATGGCGACAGACGCAAAAGCAAAGGAACACTCTTGTAATCACCTCACCTATTGAGGGCTTTGATCCCCTGAAAATAATTCCCTGGTTCTTCTATTTGTTTTGAACAACATGAATTTATAAAGAAAAAATGAAAGCAAAGCAGAAACTGAGGAATTCTACTCTTCCTGCTGACAGCTAAAAAGTACCCAAGACACTTGAACACTGATGACAAAAGGACTGGACTAGGAATTCCTTGCTGCTAGGTTTTAACACCCAACTTGGTATATAGTATGAAAAGGAAGACAGCATTTCACAGACAGAAGACTGATACCTCCTGGTTAGAGGGTATTAAGGCAGTGCCCAGATACATGCAGCAATCTTGCAACCACAATCTTTGACCTAGAAGAGGCCTCCCAGATCTCTAGCTAACTTCTCTGGTGGAGAAGTTAAAGCCAGGAGAAGGGAAGTGATTTAGGTAGGTACCGTTTTCCAGGTCTCTGAAATTAATTAATTCAATGTCCGAGAGAATGAGTCAAAAATCTAGCCAGTAATATTTCAGGGACTCCTATAATAAAACAGCTATGCAGATATTCTAATCACCTATGAGGTGCTGAAATATCCCTTTGTTATTAATTAGTCAACAATTTGAGGAAAAATTAGAGACTCTCTCCTTAAAGAGACCTTTACAGCCTGGTAGTTCACAATCTAGATTCATTAACTGCTTTTATTAATTTTACATTGGCCTTGCAGACAGTGGATGCTACTGTACTCTATAGTAATAGTAGTGACATATTTAGTGAGAGTGACAATAAAGTTCCTGAAAACTGGCAAGACATTCCTGAGAAGAAAGATTATCAGTTAGGTAGTGCATGTGCTTCACAAGTCTATGATTGTCCAAGTTCATGAAATGGCCAGTTGACAATTTTCTCTTTCAACATGTTGGGGATGGGAGGAGTTACTCTTAGTAAAATCAGAGGTACATATTTATTATAAGTTAATCACACTATGATATTTATTCTTAATTATCTCTATTAACAGAAAGTAACACTGGCATAAATATTCTTGGGAATTATATATTTTTCTTAGTTATAATGCATTTAACTAATGTCAAAATTATTTTGCATTTCTGAGCAAACACTAACTGATATGGAAGATTACCCAGAAACATATGAAATCCCTGCAAGACTCTTTCAGCTAGTCAATGAGCATTTACTATTGAAGCCCTATATGCCCTTACACTACTAGAAATAAAAATTTGCTACCTATATACCAGTGCTGCCTATTATTCAGGTTTTGCTTACATAAATAATATCTTTTCTGTTTATGGCTGCTTTAATGCCTTATGAGTAAGCTGAGTTGGCTATGGCCTAAGTATTGGGTGCAGAACAATATCTTCCATGAATGTTCTTTTACACAACACCTTGACAACCTGCCCTGCTGGTCAGAGAAGGCTGGGTAAGAATGAAGGAACTAAGTCCAGAACAGGGGGCCTCTGTGTGCCGGATCAAGGTTGCCTGGGCTGGTTTCCCATTGACATCTCCCTTATTTTCAGAACTCATTTCCTTGTTTTCTTCTGCCAGAGTGACACCTGCTGAAAGTATGTATGAATGCAACCCATTCCTGTGGCACAGTCCTACTCAGCATTCCCCCAGGTCTATTTTTATACAAGGGTAAAAATTTAAACCAGCTTGGATAAACACACAACTTGTGTGATGTGAAGATAAATTTGGCAATTGTTGCTTAGGAACCAACAACAGTGCAATTAATAGGCAGTTTCCCAGAGCATCCTATTCCAATACCTTTAAAGTGCCAATGAGTTTGCAAAATATGTGAACTTTGCCTATTCCTTGAAAAATGATTAGATTTTTTGTTTAAAAGCTTTTTTATAATTCAAACTCAAAATTGAAATAATGAAAATGATGATAAAAAATCTGGGTACAATAGTGTCCAGTATCTGGATACTTAAGCTATTTATTGAAGGTGATGATGATGATGATGATAATGATGA